>NW_028168024.1:0-180766 GCF_964194135.1 Talpa europaea | reverse complement strand
GATGTTGGAGGAGAGAGATTTCCACTGAAGAAAATATAGCCCATCAGTGTAAAAAGTATGTGTGGATAAAATGAACACTTGGTGGTGACTGATCAAAGGCAGTTTGGAAGAGCGGTAAGTGGAGAAATTAAAAGTGCAAGTTCAAGAGTGAATATAAAAGAGGAACTAGGGATGGACAAACAGTTCTGTATGACTCATAAGCTTTGTACTGTGACTGTGGAGGATCCCATTTTCTTCTTTGACTGTAGTTTGCAATACCCAATCATGATTATTTACTATTTTTGTATTGCAATGCTTTTTTTAGTCACATCCATTTACACTCAAAGGTCAACTAAATGGCAAACAATTCAAAGCATTCATATAATACCTTCAAATAACAGCAAAGATCTCTGGAATGTGTCTATTTATTGAATTGATTCTATTCATTGAATTCATGAATAGAAAACTGAGAAATTTATTGCAATAAGCTTTTCCACAAATAACCAAAATAGGAATTGGAAACACTACCAAAACATACACTGGAAATATAACTGGAGAATTAAATCTATTTGAAGTTAAGGTGATGAGACAGAAGAGAGAGAGGCCCAAAGTTTACAGTAAAGTACTATGGGTGCTTTGGTAGCGGGTATTTTATGGTAACACACATCTAATGAACTATGAAACTAGCACCGAAATCATACACAGGCTTGTAAGCCATTATCTCTTGCATGAAGTGACAAAAAGCACATTGGGTCCTGTTTTCTTTTTTTTTTTTTTTAAGATTTATTTATTTATTTATACAAGAGCTGGGGTACAGGTCAGAAGCATGGGAGTTTGAGAGAATTCACCAGAGCCAGAGCAGGGAGCAGAACAGGCAGACAGACTGAAGACACTGCTGAAGGGAGCTGCGGGTGAGACAGGAGAGGTCTGCAGTTCAAATATAAAGTTGGGGATCACTAGCACATACAAGAAAGTAACAGTCATGTTTTTGTTAGAAGACAGAAGATCAAGGACAGAATGTTAATGCTCCTCCTCAATTTGGATAAAAGGAGGATGCAGTTGAAGAGAAATAGGAAACACAGACTAAGATGGAAGAACAAGAAATGCTTGGGGGGAACCTGATACATGAGTTTAACCTCAGAAAATACAAGTCCCGAGAAGCAAATGAAGAAATTATTTTGAAGGAGAGATTTCCATTATGCAAAACTGCTCACTCTTTTTGATGGATGGCTGTTGTTATGCAAGTTTCACTTTTCTCTAATTGAATTACTGATATTGTTTCTCACACCAGAGTGAACACAAGAAAAATTAGGGGATGGATAGTTCTGTAGGACTTAGGTTAGTGTCACAGACATGGAGGAGACCATTTTCTTCTTCGGCTGTATTTTGCAATACCCAATCAGAATTATTTAGTATTTTTGGTACTACTCTACTTTATATCAAACCACCTCTTTGTGGCATTCAATGGACAACAAAATGGTGGAACAATAAAAATTTATAAAATCTTATAAGCAAAATATTCTGAATGTTTCTATTAATTGAATTTGTAGATCACTGTGAATAGAGCTCAACATATTTACAGCAACAGACCTCAGAAAGTCACTAAAAAAAGCAAATGACAAAAAAAAAAAAAAACAAATCTAGGACATAGGACTGAAAAATTGAGGCTGAGAGTGGGAGAGTTAGAGGGGGTGAGAACACAAAGGAGGGGCCTATGGTCTAGAGTGAAGCAGTGTGGGTGTGATGGTGGAGGGTGTCCTGTGGTAGCATCCATCTGATGAGGTGTGAACTTATCCCCTAAATCATACACAGGTTGTAAATGAATGTCCCCTCAACAAAGGGGCAAAACACTAAGTGATTCTCATAGTTCATAGTTTGGCAGTATTAGTCTGATCAGGGTGAGATTTCTCTTGCCTTGGACTGTCAACTGTATTATGCTGCCTGTTTCCCACACAGTAATCACTGCTAATATTCCTTTAAACTGAAAGGAAAGTTTATAGATTTTACCTTTTGGGAATCTCAACTTGGTCAGGACTCCTGCTATCCACATTCACTGGAAGGGCAGGACCACTCTTCTTGTTTATTTGGCCAACAGATTTTGATGAAGGTGATAAATTATTATTTTGCTTTTTTGCTAACTTCTTCAGGAAACCAAGAACCCTCCTTTAAAAACAAAAGTAACAACAACATATGCAGGAAAATACTTCTTTGCTTCAAAGCCACATGTCTACTTCTGATACCACGTAATAGTACATTTATGATATGCTGTAGGTGAGCATCTGGGAGGTTTTAAAACGGGGGTATAAATACACAGCAGGTTACCAGGGGAGAAATGGCTCCACACAGAGATTACGAAGTGAACAATAGGATAGGGCACATCACATCTCTGTGTTTCCCAAACATGCAAGGGACAGAACAAACCACTAAGAGATGAGTGCACCCAGAATTTTTTTTTTTTTTTCGGTTTAGGCTTGTCATATATGGCCTTTATTATCTCTAGGTATGCTCCTTCTACATCCATTTTTAATAAGAACTTTTTTTCCCTTCATTTGTTTTATTTTGTTAAATTTAAGTTTTATTTTTATATTCCCCATACAATTATAACCCCCTTATTTTGACCCCAATCCCTCCTTTCCACACCCCCTACCCCCCATAGAGTGTCTCTGGTTCATAGTTGTTTGTTGATTTGGATATTTTCTTTCTTATAGTTATTTTTTGAAACATATTGAATGTTACACTGAAAAGCCTATGTTCATTGTTGAAAAGTGTTTGTTAACATGAAACTGAGAATTCAATGTGTACTGCATATAGACATTGTTTTCTTTAATGTAATAATGTGCATAGATTGAAATCAGTACTAGGCACATATAATGGAAGAAATCTGAGCAGATCTTGTGTGTTAGACATCATGTATTTATAAAATACATTCTGTTTGAATGATATCAGGGTCCTGTCCAAATATGTTGCACATCTTCAGGGCCTGTAGCAGAACAACAATTTAGCATCAACTCCAGACGAAAAAATGCCTCTCTAATATCTATGCATTTTAGTGTCATATGCAAGGGGATGTGAGAGAAGCCCCAGCCACGGGCTGAGTGAGGACATGATAGGAATTAAGGTAAGATGTCTGCAGTACCAAAATAAAACTGGGGATTATATGCATATAGAAGGAAGAAAATGACATGAGACAGAATATTTTGAGGTATTTAAATTTTTCCAAAGGAAATGGGCTTTGAAAACAAGTGGGAAAAAAAGTCTGAGGTCAGGGAACAAACAAACAATGAGTGGGACCATTACTGGTGTAAATTCAAGAGTGAATACAAGGGAAACTCGGTATAGATAGTTCTGTGGCCCTTAAAGAGCTCATAGCACACCATGGTGGGTCACTATTCTTCTTGTTTGACTAGTTTGCAAGGCACAACCATGATTAGTTAGTATTTCTGTAAAAGCTGCCTTCTTTTCTAATTACCTGCATGTGACACACAATGATCAGCAAAGTGAAGGGAAATTCAAAAATTCATATGATCAATAAAGCAAACCTCCCCTGATTGTGTCCTTTATGGAATTTAATCTATGTATTTAATTTATGAATAGATATTGATTAGATATTAAAGTATTGATTGCAATGCATCTCCTCCTCACAGTCACTAAACAAAGGAACTAGAAAAGTAAACAAATCAAACACAGGATATAAAACTACAGATAGGAGTCTACTAGAAGATGAGCAAAAGGGATAGTGCAGAGAACAAAACCAGGACAGGGCCTAAGATATACAGTAAGGCAATACTGGCATGGGTGATGGGTGTCGGGCAATACCATACATCTGATGAGATGGGAACATATCACCCAAAACATACCCATGATGGGAAAACAATGTTCTCCCGATAAGTGACCAAAACTCATTTGTCCCCATCATTAAACTGTCAGCAGTATTTATCTATAATGCTGAGATAATTTTTGCCTGACAACTGCAATGTGCTGTTTGATTTAAAAAACACAATCACAGCTAATTTTCCTTGAACCTTCAAGGAAGAGTTAATTTTAACCTGGTGACACTCTCATCTGGTTCATGTCTCCTGCCATCAACATTCACTGGAAATACAACAACAGGCTTCACACCAGCTAGACCCTCAGATACCGATCAGGACACAGAATCACATTGGTGATTCTTTGGTGTCAGGCACCCTACTTTAAAGTGCAACCGTGTA
Organism: Talpa europaea; assembly: GCF_964194135.1. Taxonomy (NCBI): domain Eukaryota; kingdom Metazoa; phylum Chordata; class Mammalia; order Eulipotyphla; family Talpidae; genus Talpa; species Talpa europaea. The sequence continues at coordinate 176,579 of NW_028168024.1, read as the reverse complement.
CCTCATGGTTTCAAAGAAATCTACTAATAAAGCATAACAAAACAACTATTACAAAATTCCAACACACCCATCTTCACTCATGTATACATTCTTAAAATCATGATGAATTAATAACCATAAGAAAGGAAAATACTCCCTGCTTCAAAGCCACTAGTACTGTTTGATACAATGTGATAGTTTTTTTGTGTACATTTAGGACATGTTGTATGTGAGCACCAGGGAGGCTGTAATAGTGGGTACAAAAATACAGAAAGACACCAGGCAAGGAGCTGGGGGAGAAACCATATGACATGGAGATAACAAGGTAAGCACTAGATAGGGCACATCACATCAATGTGTTTCCCATACTTGACATGATAAGAGTAACATTTTGAATGTTGAGTGCACCCAGAAATTTTGAAACGTATTGAATTCTACACTGAAAAGGTGAGTTCACTGTGGAAAACTACTGATGCTTATGCAGGAGACTAATAATTAAATGTGTGCTGTTCTTTGGCTTTTGTTTTTATAATGTAATAATGTGCACCTGATTAAAAAATATATGGGAACATATACTGGAAGAAATCTGAGAAATTCTTGTCAGTGAAATAGATTTACTTTCAAATATTCAATACACATATCTCGGGAATGACTCAGGATCATCCAAATGAGTTGTACCTCATCAGTTTCCTGTACTAAGAACAGCAATTTGGATTTATCCACGGACAAAAAAAAAAAAAATTGCCTTTCTGACCTGAGTGATCTACTACCAGATACCCAGAGAGGAGCCCAGCTGCAGGTGCAGTGAGAACATGCCAGGCATTAAGATAGGATCTGAGCAGAAATAAAACTTTGGACACCTTTAGCATTTTCAAGGAAATAAAAGTCATGGGACAGAAGATCACGGGATGCTTCAATTTGTCTAAAGGAAATGGGTTTGAAAAGAAACAGGAAAAACAGACTGAGGTCAAAAAACAAGAAATGGAAGGGGGATACCTAGTAAGTGAGGTCTCCCTCTGAAATTACAAGAGCCTAGAGTCAAATGAAAATACTATGTGGTGGGGGCCTCCCCGGTGGCACAGCGGTTGAGCGCTGGGTTGCGAAGCTGCCCGCAGCCTCTGCAAGAATCGTTCGTTCCCTGGCTGCTCCCCGGCCACCAGAGGGGGGTCCCACATGGCGCGCAGACCTCTCCTGCAGCCCGCTGCTCCCCTAAGCAGTGTACTTCGGTCCTTCTGCCTGCTCTGCTCCCCGCTCTGATGAATTCTCTCACCCTCCTGCGCTTCTGAATGTACCCAGTGCATGTATAAACAAACAAACAAACAAACAAATAAATAAATAAATAAAGCATGCCTCTATTAAAAAAAAAAAAAGAAAGAAAATACTATGTGGTGGGACAATGGTTTCCACTGAGGCAGACATTGCCCATGGTTATAAAAAAGCATGTTTTGTTATCACAGAGTGAAAAATCTTTGTAATCTTTAGAAAGCAAGTTTGGAGCAGGCATGAATGGCCCATTACTGGTGAAAGTTCAAGAGTGAAAACAAGAGAAAATGGGTATAGATACTTCTGTAAGCCTAAAAGAGCACATGGGATACACAATTCTTCTTATTTGAATAGTTACAAATACATAATAATGATTATTTGGTATTTCTTTAATAGTCTGCTTCTTTTCTAACCACCTGATGTGACATACAATGGTCAACAAAGTGAAGGAAAATTGAAAAAAAAAGATCATTACAGAAATTATATCTTGATTATTTCCTTTTATTGACTTGAATCTATTTACTGAATTTATGAATTGATGATAGATAGATATTAAAGTATTTACTGCACTATGTCTCCTCCACAGTGACTAAGCTAAGGAACTAGAAAACTGAAAAAACACAGAACATACGACTGAATCACAAGGGGTTGGGAGAAGAATAAAATCGGGATGGGGCCTAGCGTCCTTAATAAAGCATTACGGGGCATTAGTGGTGGGTGTCGGGCACAACAGTCACCTGATGAGGTGTGAACATATCCCCTAAAGCACACACAGGCCTGAAAAACAACACTGGCTCGATGTAGTGACAAAAACACAATGATCTACATCATTCAACTTTCAGCAGTGTTTGCCTATAATGGTGACATTTTTTTGCCTTTACCTGACAAAACAATCACAGCTCATTGTCCTTGAACCTTAAAGGAAGAGTTGTTTTTACCTTGTGCCACTCTTATCTGGTTCATGTCTCACGCCGACTACATTCACTGGAATCACAACAGGCTTCGTACTGGCTAGACCCGCAGATTCTGATAAAAATGCTGAATCACATTGGGTTGTCTTCTTCCCGTTGTCAGCAACCCTACTTTATAAGAAGGAACCATGTAAACCTCATGTTTTCTAAGATAAAGTGTAATGAAACAACTTTTACAAAATTCCAACATTATCCACCTTCATTCACTGATATATTCTGAAAACCATGATGAAGTAATAACCATAAGCAAGGAGGATACTCCTTGCTTCAAAGCCACATGTACAATTATGACACAATGTGATAGTTAAGAGCACATTTAGGACATGCTGTAAGTGAGCACCTGGGAGGCTTTATACAGCGGGTAATAGAAATACAGGAGTCCGCCAAAGGTACTGGTGGAGAAACCACTCTACATAGGCAATAAAACGTAAACAGTAGCACAGGGCACATCACATCTCTGTGTTTCCTAAACTTGAAAGGGAAAGGACAATAACTGAGAATTCAGTGTACCCAGAAATTTTAAAACATATTGAATGCTACACTGAAAATCTGAGTTCACTGTGAAAACTGATTGATGCGTAGACAAGAGACTACTAATTAAATGTGTACTGTTCTTTGGCCTTTGTGTTTTTTCAATGTAAAAATGTGTACCTAATTGAAATAGTACTAGGAACATATATTAGAAGATCTCTGATAAATTCTCATGGGGGAAAAAAGATTTATGTTTAAAATATTCCTTGCACAAATCATGGAATGACATCAGTGTCATGTCCAAATTAAGTTTCCCCTACCCAAAATAACAATTTGTCATCTGTCATGGACAAAAATAATTGCCTTTATGTCCTCAGTGACCCAGAACCACACATCATGAGAGGAGCCCCAGCTGCAAGTGCAGTGAGTACAGGTCGGGAATTAAGATATCTGTAGTATAACTACAACTTTGAACATCTTTAGCATATTCATGGAAGTAAAAGTCATGGACAGAAGACCTGGGATACTTCCATTTGTGCAAAGGCAATGGGGTTGAAAGAGGTAGGAAATACAGATTGAAGTCAAAGCACAAGAAATGGATGTAGGATACCAGGTAAGTGAGTTCTCCCCTGAAATTACCACAGCATAGAGCCAAATGAAGAAATTATGTTGAAGGAGAGTGATTTCCATTGAGGCAGACAGAGCCCAGGAGTCTAAAAAGGTATGTGTCAATATCACAAAGTGAAAAATCTTTGGCAAACATTAGAAAGAAATTTTTGAAGCAGGAATGAGTGGGATCATTACTGGTAAAAGTTCAAGAGTGAAAACAAGAGAAACTTGGAATAGGTAGTTTTGTAGGCCTTAAGAGATCACGGCATACTATGGTAGGTCACAATTCTTTGTTTGACTAGTTTGGAATACACAATCATGATTATTTAGTATTTCAGTAATATTGGTAATAGCCTACTTCAAAATTCATAGGATCATTAAAGCAAATTAATTCAAAAATTCATATGATCATTGAAACAAATTCATATGATCATTAAAGTCTCCTGATTGTGTTTCCATATAGAATTTAATCTATTTATTGAGCTTCTGAATGGATGCAGAAAGATAGTAAAGTATGTATGCAACACATCTACTCTTCACAGTCACAATCAAAGGGACTAGAAAACAAGACAAAACAAGCCAAGAATATAGGACTACAACTGAGTGCACTAGAAAAGGATCACAAAGCACTGGGGCTTAGAACAAAACAGGGAGGGGACCAAGGTCTACAGTAAAGCAGTACGGATATATTGGTGGTTACTGTTGGCAGTAATATTCATCTGATAAGGTGGAAACATATCTCCCAGAACATACACAGGCCTCAAAAACAATGCTACCTCTATGCAGTAACCAAATACTTATTGGTCCATATCACTCAAGTACTAGGTGTTATTTGTCTGATAATGGTGAGGATTTTCACCTTGGCTTGAAAGTGCAATATGCTGTTTAATTTCAGAAGAACAGTCACAGCTAATTTTCCTTGAACCTTGAAGGAAGAGTTGATTTTTACCTTGTGACATTCTTATCTGTTTCCCATCTCCCACCATCTATATTCACTGGAATCACAGCAGGCTTCGTACTGGCTAGACCCGCAGATTTCGTTGAAAGCCTTGAATCACTTTGGCTTGGCTTGTTCTGTTTGTCTGGAACCCTACTTTAAAGGAAGAAACCATGTAAACCTCATGGTTTCTAAGAAATCTACTCATTAAATATAATAAAACAACTGTTAAAAAATTCCAGCACTATCCATCTTTATTCATTGATATATTCTTAAAACCATGAGGAAGTAACAACCATGAGCAAGGAAAATACTCCTTGCTTCAAAGTCACATGTACAATTGTGATACACAATGTGATAGTTAGAGTACCCTGTAGGTGGCAACTAGGAGATTTGACAGCATAGGCAAAAAAGAAAACAACAAATACAGCAGATCACCAGGGAAGGAGTTGGAGGAGAAATCTCGCCACAGAGATTACAATGTAAACAATAAGATAAGCACATCACATCTCTGTGTTTCCTAAGGGTCATGCCTAAATGTTTGGACCTGTACCTCATCAGTTTCCCCACCAAGAACAAGAATTTGGCATCACCCTTGGACAAAAAAATAATTGGATTTGTAAGGTCCAGTACATACACCCAGGGATCTGAGATGAGGCAAGGCTGCAGATGCTGGAATACATTCCAGAAATTAAGGTAAGGGATCTGTTCTGTAAAATAATTTATCAGATCATGAGCATATTCATGAAGTAACATTTGAGATAGAAGATCTTGGGAGACTTCCATTTGTCTGTAGGAAATGGGGTTGAAAACAAATAGGTAAAACAGGCTGAGATGGAAGAACAAGATATGGGGGGGGAGGGCATCTGATAAGGATGTTATCCCCTTCAAAATGCCAGAGCCCAGAGTGAGATGAAGAAATTATGTTGGAGAAGAGAGTGTTTCATTGAGGCAAATAAAGCCCATCCATCTAAAATGGGATCTGTCAATATCTTAAAGTGGAAAATCAGTGGTAAGCTTTAGAAAGCAATATTGGAGGGACCTCCCTGGTGGCTCAGGGGTTAAGTCTCAGCACTATCCAGCTATCGCCAGCCACTGTGGCCTTGGTAAACATGGCAGACCAATTCAAAATATTTATAAAATTAAGAAAGCAAGGTTTCTGAAATGTTTCCATTCATGGAAATGAATCTATTCATTGAATCTTTCATACAAAACAAAGTATTTAATGTAAAATTAAATATAACAATTTACACAATATAACTAAACAAAAGACATTGAAAAACAATGTTCCCTCAATGAAATAAGAAAATGTCAACCGACCTCCTTATTCCACTTTTAGCAGTATTTGTCCAAAAAGGTTGAGCCTTCTCGTACCTTGCCTACACACTATACCATGCTGCTTGATTTCCAAACAAACAATCACTGCCAATAATCCTTTAAAATTAGAGGGAGAATTATGGATTTTACCTTCTGGCATTCTCATCTGAGTCATATCTCCTGACATCTACATTCACTGGAAGTTCAGCACCAGCCTTCTCGCTGACTTGACCCACATAATCTGGTGAAGACCATGGATCAGTTTGGCTTTCCTTTACTACATTCTTCTGCAAGTCAGGATCCGTCCTTTAAAAAACAAACCATGAAAGCTAATGTTCATTAAGAAATCTTCTGATAAAGACTAATAAAACATCTTTTATAAATACCACAACTTAGTCATTGATTAATTTTTGAAATATTTATGAAGAAGTAAAAATGAAAAGCAAGGAAACAAACCCCATGCTGCAAAGTCAGAAATGCAATCATGATACTATCTGATAGCTAAGAGCACATATATGGCATGCTGAAAGTGAGCACAACGGAGGCTTTGCAGAGGAGGTAAGAAGACACAGAGGGAAGAAAACCATTCCACATGGAGGTTACAACATGCATACAAAGATAAGGCACATCACAACTATGTGTTCCCAAAAACTTGAAAGTGTAAGATCAAAACACTGAGAGATGAGTGACCCAGAAATTCTGATATATCTTGAAAGCAATACAAGTAGTCTAAGTTCACTGCCAAATACTACTGACTCTAGGCAAGAATGTACTAATAAGATGTGTCATATGATATTGGCCTTTTGTAATGCAATAATGTGCAACTGATTGAAAAATTTTGGGTTGTTGGAAAAGTCATGACATATTTTTTCTGTGTTTTTCAAGCAAAAATGTATCATGACTTTTCCAAGAGTCCAACAGTATGAAACAGGTAAAATGGAAAAATTCTAAGAAATATCTCATGGGTGAGAATAGATTAACTTTTCAAACAACCATCTGTTGGAAAGACATCAGGGTCCTGACCAAATAAGTTTTACTTCATCAGGTCCCCACCAAGAACCACAATTTGGCATCACTCATAGAAAAAAAAAATAGGCCTTTCTAATATCTGTGGGTTCGAGTACCAACACCAAGGGATCTAAGAGGAGACTTAGGTGCAGTGTATAAGGTGAGGAATTAAGACAAGAGGTCTAAAGAATAATGAAAATTTGGGAGGTCATTAGCATATATAAAAAGTGGCAGTCATGAGACAAAAGATCAAAGCCAATTTTGGGATACTTCAATCCCTAAAATAGGAAGTGGGATTGAAGAAATTGGACAAACATATTGAGGTGGAAGAATGAGAAGTGCACAGCAGACACCTAGTAATGAGTTCTCCCCCTTAAAAAAGAGTCCTGGAGTTAAATGAAGATATGATGTTGGAGGAGAGAGATTTCCACTGAAGAAAATATAGCCCATCAGTGTAAAAAGTATGTGTGGATAAAATGAACACTTGGTGGTGACTGATCAAAGGCAGTTTGGAAGAGCGGTAAGTGGAGAAATTAAAAGTGCAAGTTCAAGAGTGAATATAAAAGAGGAACTAGGGATGGACAAACAGTTCTGTATGACTCATAAGCTTTGTACTGTGACTGTGGAGGATCCCATTTTCTTCTTTGACTGTAGTTTGCAATACCCAATCATGATTATTTACTATTTTTGTATTGCAATGCTTTTTTTAGTCACATCCATTTACACTCAAAGGTCAACTAAATGGCAAACAATTCAAAGCATTCATATAATACCTTCAAATAACAGCAAAGATCTCTGGAATGTGTCTATTTATTGAATTGATTCTATTCATTGAATTCATGAATAGAAAACTGAGAAATTTATTGCAATAAGCTTTTCCACAAATAACCAAAATAGGAATTGGAAACACTACCAAAACATACACTGGAAATATAACTGGAGAATTAAATCTATTTGAAGTTAAGGTGATGAGACAGAAGAGAGAGAGGCCCAAAGTTTACAGTAAAGTACTATGGGTGCTTTGGTAGCGGGTATTTTATGGTAACACACATCTAATGAACTATGAAACTAGCACCGAAATCATACACAGGCTTGTAAGCCATTATCTCTTGCATGAAGTGACAAAAAGCACATTGGGTCCTGTTTTCTTTTTTTTTTTTTTAAGATTTATTTATTTATTTATACAAGAGCTGGGGTACAGGTCAGAAGCATGGGAGTTTGAGAGAATTCACCAGAGCCAGAGCAGGGAGCAGAACAGGCAAACAGACTGAAGACACTGCTGAAGGGAGCTGCGGGTGAGACAGGAGAGGTCTGCAGTTCAAATATAAAGTTGGGGATCACTAGCACATACAAGAAAGTAACAGTCATGTTTTTGTTAGAAGACAGAAGATCAAGGACTGAATGTTAATGTTCCTCCTCAATTTGGATAAAAGGAGGATGCAGTTGAAGAGAAATAGTAAACACAGACTAAGATGGAAGAACAAGAAATGCTTGGGGGGAACCTGATACATGAGTTTAACCTCAGAAAATACAAGTCCCGAGAAGCAAATGAAGAAATTATTTTGAAGGAGAGATTTCCATTATGCAAAAGTGTTCACTCTTTTTGATGGATGGCTGTTGTTATGCAAGTTTCACTTTTCTCCAATTGAATTACTGCTATTGTTTCTCACACCAGAGTGAACACAAGAAAAATTAGGGGATGGACAGTTCTGTAGGACTTAGGTTAGTGTCATAGACATGGAGGAGACCATTTTCTTCTTCGGCTGTATTTTGCAATACCCAATCAGAATTATTTAGTATTTTTGGTACTACTCTACTTTATATCAAACCACCTCTTTGTGACATTCGTGGACAACAAAATGGTGGGACAATAAAAATTTATAAAATCTTATAAGCAAAATATTCTGAATGTTTCTATTAATTGAATTTGTAGATCACTGTAAATAGAGCTCAACGTATTTACAGCAACAGACCTCAGAAAGTCACTAAAAAAAGCAAATGTCAAAAAAAAAAAATCTAGGACATAGGGCTGAAAAATTGAGGCTGAGAGTGGGAGAGTTAGAGGGGGTGAGAACACAAAGGAGGGGCCTACGGTATAGAGTAAAGCAGTGTGGGTGTGATGGTGGAGGGTGTCCTGTGGTAGCATCCATCTGATGAGGTGTGAACTTATCCCCTAAATCATACACAGGTTGTAAATGAATGTCCCCTCAACAAAGGGGCAAAACACTAAGTGATTCTCATAGTTCATAGTTTGGCAGTATTAGTCTGATCAGGGTGAGATTTCTCTTGCCTTGGACTGTCAACTGTATTATGCTGCTTGTTTCCCACACAGTAATCACTGCTAATATTCCTTTAAACTGAAAGGAAAGTTTATAGATTTTACCTTTTGGGAATCTCAACTGGGTCAGGACCCCTGCTATCCACATTCACTGGAAGGGCAGGACCACTCTTCTTGTTTATTTGGCCAACAGATTTTGATGAAGGTGATAAATTATTATTTTGCTTTTTTGCTAACTTCTTCAGGAAACCAAGAACCCTCCTTTAAAAACAAAAGTAACAACAACATATGCAGGAAAATACTTCTTTGCTTCAAAGCCACAAGTCCAATTCTGATACCACGTAATAGTACATTTATGATATGCTGTAGGTGAGCATCTGGGAGGTATTAAAACGGGTTTATAAATACACAGCAGGTTACCAGGAGAGAAATGGCTCCACATAGAGATTACGAAGTGAACAATAGGATAGGGCACATCACATCTCTGTGTTTCCCAAACATGCAAGGGACAGAACAAACCACTAAGAGATGAGTGCACCCAGAATTTTTTTTTTTTTTGGTTTAGGCTTGTCATATATGGCCTTTATTATCTCTAGGTATGCTCCTTCTACATCCATTTTTAATAAGAACTTTGTTTTTCCCTTCATTTTTTTTATTTTTTAAATTTAAGTTTTATTTTTATATTCCCCATACAATTATAACCCCCTTATTTTGACCCCAAACCCTCCTTTCCACACCCCCTACCCCCCATAGAGTGTCTCTGGTTCATAGTTGTTTGTTGATTTTGATATTTTCTTTCTGATACTTATTTTTTGAAACATATTGAATGTTACACTGAAAAGCCTATGTTCATTGTTGAAAAGTGTTCGTTAACATGAAACTGAGAATTCAATGTGTACTGCATATAGACATTGTTTTCTTTAATGTAATAATGTGCATAGATTGAAATCAGTACTAGGCACATACAATGGAAGAAATCCGAGCAAATCTTGTGTGTTTGACATCATGTATTTATAAAATACATTCTGTTTGAATGATATCAGGCTCCTGTCCAAATATGTTGCACATCTTCAGGGCCTGTAGCAGAACAACAATTTAGCATCAACTCCAGACGAAAAATTGCCTCTCTAATATCTATGCATTTTAGTGTCATATGCAAGGGGATGTGAGAGAAGCTCCAGCCATGGGCTGAGTGAGGACATGATAGGAATTAAGGTAAGATGTCTGCAGTACCAAAATAAAACTGGGGATTATAAGAATATAGAAGGAAGTAAATGACATGAGACAGAATATTTTGAGGTATTTAAATTTTTCCAAAGGAAATGGGTTTTGAAAACAAGTGGGAATAAGAGTCTGAGGTCAGGGAACAAACAATGAGTGGGACCATTACTGGTGTAAATTCAAGAGTGAATACAAGGGAAGCTCGGGATAGATAGTTCTGTGGCCCTTAAAGAGCTCATAGCATACCATGGTGGGTCTCTATTATTATTGTTTGACTAGTTTGCAATGCACAACCATGATTACTTAGTATTTGTGTAACAGCTGCCTTCTTTTCTAATTACCTGCATGTGACACACAATGATCAGCAAAGTGAAGGGAAATTCAAAAATTCATATGATCAATAAAGCAAACCTCCCCTGATTGTGTCCTTTATTGAATTTAATCTATGTATTTAATTTATGAATAGGTATTGATTAGATATTAAAGTATTGATTGCAATGCATCTCCTCCACACAGTCACTAAACAAAGGAACTAGAAAAGTAAACAAATCAAACACAGGATATAAAACTACAGATAGGAGTCTACTAGAAGATGAGCAAAAGGGATAGTGCAGAGAACAAAACCAGGACAGGGCCTAAGATCTACAGTAAGGCAATACTGGCATTGGTGATGGGTGTCGGGCAATACCATACATCTGATGAGATGGGAACATATCGCCCAAAACATACCCAGGATGGGAAAACAATGTTCTCCCTATGAGTGACCAAAACTCATTTGTCCCCATCATTAAACTGTCAGCAGTATTTATCTATAATGCTGAGATATTTTTTGCCTGACAACTGCAATGTGCTGTTTGATTTAAAAAACACAATCACAGCTAATTTTCCTTGAACCTTCAAGGAAGAGTTAATTTTAACCTGGTGACACTCTCATCTGGTTCATGTCTCCTGCCATCAACATTCACTGGAAATACAACAACAGGCTTCACACCAGCTAGACCCTCAGATACCGATCAGGACACAGAATCACATTGGTGATTCTTTGGTGTCAGGCACCCTACTTTAAAGTGCAACCGTGTACCTCATGTTTTCAAAGAAATCTACTAATAAAGCATAACAAAACAACTACTACAAAATTCCAACACACGCATCTTCAGTCATGTATACATTCTTAAAATCATGATGAATTAATAACCAAAAGAAAGGAAAATGCTCCCTGCTTCAAAGCCACTAGTACTATTTGATACAATGTGATAGTTTTTTAGTGTACATTTAGGACATGTTGTAAGTGAGTACCAGGGAGGCTGTAAATAGTGGGTACAAAAATACAGCAAGACACCAGGCAAGGAGCTGGGGAAGAAACCATATGACATGGAGATAACAAGGTAAGCACTAGATAGGGTACATCACATCAATGTGTTTTCCATACTTGACATGATAAGAGTAACATATTGAATGTTGAGTGCACCCAGAAATTTTGAAACATATTGAATTCTACACTGAAAAGGTGAGTTCACTGTGGAAAGCTACTGATGCTTACGCAGGAGACTAATAATTAAATGTGTACTGTTCTTTGGCTTTTGTTTTTATAATGTAATAATGTGCACCTGATTAAAAAAATATATGGGAACATATACTGGAAGAAATCTGAGAAATTCTTGTCAGTGAAATAGATTTACTTTCAAATATTCAATACACATATATCGGGAATGACTCAGGGTCATCCAAATGAGTTGTACCTCATCAGTTTCCTGTACTAAGAACAGCAATTTGGATTTATCCATGTACAAAAAAAAAAAATGCCTTTCTGACCTGAGTGATCTACTACCAGATACCCAGAGAGGAGCCCAGCTGCAGGTGCAGTGAGAACATGCCAGGCATTAAGATAGGATCTGAGCAGAAATAAAACTTTGGACACCTTTAGCATTTTCAAGGAAATAAAAGTCATGGGACAGAAGATCATGAGATACTTCAATTTGTCTAAAGGAAATGGGTTTGAAAAGAAACAGGAAAAACAGAGTGAGGTCAAAAAACAAGAAATGGAAGGGGGATACCTAGTAAGTGAGGTCTCCCTCTGAAATTACCAGAGCCTAGAGTCAAATGAAAATACTATGTGTTGGGGGCCTCCCCGGTGGCGCAGCGGTTGAGCACTGGGTTGTGAAGCTGCCCGCAGCCTCTGCAGCACAGGTTCGATCCCTGGCTGCTCCCCGACCACCGGAGGAGGGTCCCACATGGCGCGCAGACCTCTCCTGCAGCCCGATGCTCCCCTCAGCAGTGTACTTCGGTCCTTCTGCCTGCTCTGCTCCCCGCTCTGATGAATTCTCTCACCCTCCCACGCTTCTGAATGTACCCAGTGCATGTATAAACAAACAAACAAACAAACAAATAAATAAATAAAGCATGCCTCTATTTAAAAAAAAAAAAAAGAAAATACTATGTGGTGGGACAATGGTTTCCATTGAGGCAGACATTGCCCATGGGTCTAAAAAAGCATGTTTTGTTATCATAGAGTGAAAAATCTTTGTAATCTTTAGAAAGCAAGTTTGGAGCAGGCATGAATGGGCCCATTACTGGTGAAAGTTCAAGAGTGAAAACAAGAGAAAATGGGTATAGATAGTTCTGTAAGCCTAAAAGAGCACAAGGGATACACAATTCTTCTTATTTGAATAGTTACAAATACATAATAATGATTATTTGGTATTTCTTTAATAGTCTGCTTCTTTTCTAACCACCTGATGTGACATACATGGTCAACACAGTGAAGGAAAATTGAAAAAAAAAAGATCATTACAGAAATTATATCTTGATTGTTTCCTTTTATTGACTTGAATCTATTTACCGAATTTATGAATTGATGATAGATAGATATTAATGTATTTACTGCACTATGTCTCCTCCACTAAGCGAAGGAACTAGAAAACTGAAAAAAACACAAAACATACGACTGAAGCACAAGGGGTTGGGAGAAGAATAAAATCGGGATGGGGCCTAGCGTCTATAATAAAGCATTACAGGGCATTAGTGGTGGGTGTCCGGCACAACAGTCACCTGATGAGGTGTGAACATATCCCCTAAAGCACACATAGGCTTGAAAAACAACACTGGCTCAATGTAGTGACAAAAACACAATGATCTACATCATTCAACTTTCAGCAGTGTTTGCCTATAATGGTGACATTTTTTTTGCCTTTTCCTGACAAAAACAATCACAGCTCATTGTCCTTGAACCTTAAAGGAAGAGTTGTTTTTACCTTGTGCCATTCTTATCTGGTATGTGTCTTCCGCCGACTACATTCACTGGAATCACAACAGGCTTCGTACTGGCTAGACCCTCAGATTCTGATAAAAATGCTGAATCACATTGGGTTGTCTTCTTCCCGTTGTCAGCAACCCTACTTTAAAAGAAGGAACCATGTAAACCTCATGTTTTCTAAGATAAAGTGTAATGAAACTTTTACAAAATTCCAACATTATCCACCTTCATTCACTGATATATTCTGAAAACCATGATGAAGTAATAACCATAAGCAAGGAGGATACTCCTTGCTTCAAAGCGACATGTACAATTATGACACAATGTGATAGTTAAGAGCACATTTAGGACATGCTGTAAGTGAGCACCTGGGAGGCTTTATACAGCGGGTAATAGAAATACAGGAGTCCGCCAAAGGCACTGGTGGAGAAACCACTCTACATAGACAATAAAACATAAACAGTAGCACAGGGCACATCACATCTCTGTGTTTCCTAAACTTGAAAGGGAAAGGACAATAACTGAGAATTCAGTGTACCCAGAAATTTTAAAACATATTGAATGCTACACTGGAAAGTCTGAGTTCACTGTGAAAACTGATTGATGCATAGACAAGAGACTACTAATTAAATGTGTACTGTTCTTTGGCCTTTGTGTTTTTTCAATGTAAAAATGTGTACCAAATTGAAATAGTAATAGGAACATATATTAGAAGATCTCTGATAAATTCTCATGGGGGAAAAAAGATTTATTTTTAAAATGTTCCTTGCACAAATCATGGAATGACATCAGTGTCATGTCCAAATTAAGTTTCCCCTACCCAAAATAACAATTTGTCATCTGTCATGGACAAAAATAATTGCCTTTATGTCCTCAGTGACCCAGAACCACACATCATGAGAGGAGCCCCAGCTGCAAGTGCAGTGAGTACAGGTCGGGAATTAAGATATCTGTAGTATAACTACAACTTTGAACATCGTTAGCATATTCATGGAAGTAAAAGTCATGGACAGAAGACCTGGGATACTTCCATTTGTGCAAAGGCAATGGGGTTGAAAGAGGTAGGAAATACAGACTGAAGTCAAAGCACAAGAAATGGATGTAGGATACCAGGTAAGTGAGTTCTCCCCTGAAATTACCACAGCATAGAGCCAAATGAAGAAATTATGTTGAAGGAGAGTGATTTCCATTGAGGCAGACAGAACCCATGAGTCTAAAAAAGTATGTGTCAATATCACAAAGTGAAAAATCTGTGGCAAACATTAGAAAGCAATTTTTGAAGCAGGAATGAGTGCGGTCATTACTGGTAAAAGTTCAAGAGTGAAAACAAGAGAAACTTGGAATAGGTAGTTTTGTAGGCCTTAAGAGATCACGGCATATTATGGTAGGTCACAATTCTTTGTTTGACTAGTTTGTAATACACAATCATGATTATTTAGTATTTCAGTAATATTGGTAATAGCCTACTTCAAAATTCATAGGATCATTAAAGCAAATTAATTCAAAAATTCATATGATCATTGAAACAAATTCATATGATCATTAAAGTCTCCTGATTGTGTTTCCATATAGAATTTATTTATTGAGCTTCTGAATGAATGCAGAAAGATAGTAAAGTATGTATGCAACACATCTCCTCTTCACAGTCACAAAACAAAGGGACTAGAAAACAAGACAAAACAAGCCAAGAATATAGGACTACAACTGAGTGCACTAGAAAAGGATCACAAAACATTGGGGCTTAGAACAAAACAGGGAGGGGACCAAGGTCTACAGTAAAGCAGTACGGATATATTGATGGTTGCTGTTGGCAGTAATATTCATCTGATAAGGTGGAAACATATCTCCCAGAACATACACAGGCCTCAAAAACAATGCTCCCTCTATGCAGTAACCAAATACTTATTGGTCCATATCACTCAAGTACTAGGTGTTATTTGTCTGATAATGGTGAGGATTTTCACCTTGGCTTGAAAGTGCAATATGCTGTTTAATTTCAGAAGAACAGTCACAGCTAATTTTCCTTGAACCTTGAAGGAAGAGTTGATTTTTACCTTGTGACATTCTTATCTGGTTCCCATCTCCCACCATCTATATTCACTGGAATCACAGCAGGCTTCGTACTGGCTAGACCCACAGATTTCATTGAAAGCCTTGAATCACTTTGGCTTGGCTTGTTCTGTTTGTCTGGAACCCTACTTTAAAGGAAGAAACCATGTAAACCTCATGGTTTCTAAGAAATCTACTCATTAAATATAATAAAACAACTGTTAAAAAATTCCAGCACTATCCATCTTTATTCATTGATATATTCTTAAAACCATGAGGAAGTAACACCCATGAGCAAGGAAAATACTCCTTGCTTCAAAGTCACATGTACAATTGTGATACACAATGTGATAGTTAGAGTACCCTGTAGGTGGCAACTAGGAGATTTGACAGCATAGGCAAAAAAGAAAACAACAAATCAGCAGGTCACCAGGGAAGGAGTTGGAGGAGAAATCTCGCCACAGAGATTACAATGTAAACAGTAAGATAAGCACATCACATCTCTGTGTTTCCTAAGGGTCATGCCTAAATGTTTGGACCTGTACCTCATCAGTTTCCCCACCAAGAACAAGAATTTGGCATCACCCTTGGACAAAAAAAAATAATTGGATTTGTGAGGCGAACGGTCCAGTACATATACCCAGGGATCTGAGAGAAGGCAAGGCTGCAGATGCTGGAATACATTACAGGAATTAAGGTAAGGGATCTGTTCTGTAAAATAATTTATCAGATCATGAGCATATTCATGAAGTAACATTTGAGATAGAAGATCTTGGGAGACTTCCATTTGTCTGTAGGAAATGGGGTTGAAAACAAATAGGTAAAACTGGCTGAGATGGAAGAACAAGATATGGGGGGGAGGGCATCTGATAAGTATGTTATCCCCTTCAAAATACCAGAGCCCAGAGTGAGATGAAGAAATTATGTTGGAGAAGAGAGTGTTTCATTGAGGCAAATAAAGCCCATCCATCTAAAATGGGATCTGTCAATATCTTAAAGTGGAAAATCAGTGGTAAGCTTTAGAAAGCAATATTGGAGGGACCTCCCTGGTGGCTCAGGGGTTAAGTCTCAGCACTATCCAGCTATCGCCAGCCACTGTGGCCTGAGATTGATCCCTGCCCAGGGAGCTACCCACATGGTGCAGCTGGCCACCCCTCTCTCACCTGCTGTGCCCCTCAGCAATGTATTTCAGCAGATCTGCCTCTTCTGCTCCCCATTCTGTCTGGTGAATCTTCTCAATCCCTACACCTCTGGCCTATACCCCAATGCTTGTATTCATAAAAAAATAAAATGAATACTTTTAAAAAAATCAAGTAAGCTTTAGGAAAGGACATGTATAGGAAAATTACTGGTGTAAATTCAAGAGTTGAAACAAGAGAAATTGGGGGTAGATCTGTAGGTTTTGTTGGCAACATGACACATGTGGTGGTTCACATTGTCTTTTACTATAGTTTGTAACACCTATTCATGATTAGTTAATATTTCTGTATTAGTGTACTTTTTCCTAATCACATCTAGTGACACCAATTGTCAACAAAATGGTATAACAATTCAAAAAATTCATGTAATCATGCAAGCAAAAGTCTCCTGAATGCATTTGCATTGATTGGAATGAATATATCTATTGAATTTATGAATGGATGCTTAATCGAAGTTAATGCGTTTATAGCAATACATCTCCTCCACAGAGACACAAAAAAAGGAACTGGATAAATTAAGCCAAAACAAACCAGGATACAGGACTAGAGGAGTGAGTCACTAGAAGAAAAGCACAAGGGATGGGGGGATGGGAACATTAGGGGGGAGCCTAAGGTCAAGAGCAAAGCACCAGGGCTGTTTTGGTGGTGGATGTCATGCGGTAATGTAGCATCTGATGAGTGTGAACTTACTCCCTAAATGTTACACAGACTTGGAAAACAAGGTTCCTTCTATGAATTGACCAAATGCTCACAGGGCACGCTGTCCACCTTTCAGTAGTATTTGTCTGACACTTGTGATAGGTTTTTGCTTTGGCCTGTCCACTACAACAGGCTCTTTCATTTCAGAAAATCAGTCACAGCTAGTATTCCTGTTACCAGAAAGGAAGAATAGAGATTTTACTTTGTGACATTCTCATCTGGTTGATGTTTCCCGTCATTGACATTCCTTGGAACTACAGCAACAGGTTTCCTAATAGATAGGTCCAAAGATTTTGAAGACCTTGCATCACTTTGGCTTTCCTTTACTACTTTCTTCTGTAGCTCAGGAACCCTACATGAGCAAAGACTCTTGAAAATGGTCCAATTTATTGAATACAACTTAGGTATTCAGTCTATGAATAGACATCTATGAAACAAATCATTTTATTTGAATACAGCTCCTCTCCAATTCCCTGACAAAAAACTGGCAAACATAAAAATAACGAGAATATAGGACTGAAGAATTCAGGCTACCATGGAGAGAATGTAGGAGGGATGTGAACACATAGGCATGGGGGCCAAATATTCTAGGATAGAGTGCTCTGGATGCTTTGGTGGTGTGTGTTGTGAAGTAACTTACATCTCAAGCAGTATGAAACCATAAAAAAAAGAAGTATGAAACTGCCCTAATTTATACACAAGCTTGTAAATGCATGTCCCTTCTACAAAGAAGCCAAAAACTGAATGGCCCACATCATTCACCGTTCAAAATTATCTGTCCTAAAGAGTGAGATTTTTCTTTGCTTCTCCCGTTCACTACATTATCCTGTTTGATTTGCTTAAAAGCAATGACTGGTCATATTCCTTTGATCTGAAAGGAAAATTTATAGATTTCACCTTGTGGCATCTTTTTCAAATCTCCTGTCCTCCACACCCACAGCAAGTGCAGCTGATCTCGTCTTCTCCTTATTCCCTGAGAACACAACACCGGCCTTCACACTGGCTACATCCATAGATTCTACTGAAGGCCATGAAATACTTCCATTTCCCTTACTCCCATGTTAAGCAAGCCAGAACACCTATTTTTTTTTAAAAGGAAACTTTGAACATCTAATATTTTATAATATCTCTACTTATAATGGTAAATGAGAACTTCTGTAAAATGCCAACTCTTACCCATCTTCATTCATTGATTATTCTTAAGTTAGTGATAAAGTCACAACCATAAGCAAGGAAACACACTCCTTGCCTCAAAGGCATGCATATAATTCAGATTCAATCTGAGGGTAATAGTACAATATATGACATCCTTTAAGTGAGCATAGGCAGGAATTATTTTTTTTAAGATTTATTCATTAATTTATACAAGCACTGGGTACAGTCAGAAGTGTGGGAGGGTGAGAGAGTTCACCAGAGCCAGAGCAGGGAACAGAACAGGCAGACTGATGGAGTACACCGCTGAGGGGAGCAGTGGGCATGGCAGGGGAGGTCTGTCACGCCATGTGGGACCCTCACCAGTGGCCGGGGATCAAACCAGCACTGCAGAGCCTGTGGGCAGCTTCGCTGGCCAGCACTCAACTGCTCTGCCAACAGGGAAGGCCCAGCACAGCAAGGCTTTTAATGAGATGGTAAGGAAATCACAGAAGGTCTGCAGGCAAGTTACGGGGGGAGGAAACTATTCAACAGAGATTACTGAATGAGACCAACACAAGACAAAATAATTGGTGCAACTCATATTAAAAAAAAAAACTAGTAACAACAAATGTTGGCGAGTATGTGGAGGAAGTGGAACTCTACTACACTACACTGCTTGTGGGAATGCAAACAATACAAACACTATGGACACAAAAACATCAATTCAAAAGGACACATGTATCCCAATGATTACTGCAGCACTTTTTACAATAAGTAAATTATGGCAACAACACCCATGCCCAAAATAAATGACTGGATCAAGAAGATGTGGTATATATACACCTCAGCAATACAAAATATAGAATAATGCCATTTGCAGCCACATGGATGGAGCTGGAAGGGATTATACTCAGTGAAATAAGCCAGAAAGAAAAAGAAAAATATCAGATGGTTTCACTTATAGGAGGAAAGTAGAGGATCCAAATAAGAGATGAGGGAAAAATTATAATAAATCAAAAATTAAAGCCAAGGGACTCCCTGGTGGCACAGCGGTTGAGCGCTGGGTTGTGAAGCTGCCTGCAGACTCTGTAGCACTGGTTCAATCCCTGTCCACGGGGCAAGGGTCCCACATGGCGCGCAGACCTCTCCTGCCGCCCGCTGCTCCCCTCAGCAGTGTACTTTGCCACTCTGCCTGTTCAACTCTCTGCTGTGGCTCTGGTGAATTCTCTAACCCACCCATGCCTCTGACTGTACCCAGTGATAGGAAGGAAGGAAGGAAGGAAGGAAGGAAGGAAGGGAGGGAGGGAGGGGGGAGGAGAGAGAGAGAGAGAGAGAGAGAGAGAGAGAGAGAGAGAGAGAGAGAGAGAAAGAAAGAAAAAATAAATAAATAAATCTTAAAAAAAATTAAAACCAAGAGGCAACTATAAATCAGAGACATTCTGCAGGGAAGGAGAATGGAGAAAGATCAAAACAGTGATGGGAAGAGCACAAGGGACTATGGTGATGGTACATGGGTGAATTGGTGGTGGGAACTTCAGAGGGACTACACCTGAGAGTAGAAAGCATACATTGTACAAAAATGAAGAATGATGTAAAACATATATTAAAAGAAAGAATAAACCAGAAGGCATATTAAAGAAATTACTGAAAATGTAAAAACAAAACAAAACAAAAAAGAAATGCCTTGGAGTACAGCATGGTGAGCATATAATACTCTACTGCATATTTGAAAATTGCAGAGAGTAGACCTCAAAAGTTCTCATCAGCAGTGTTGACCATGTATATCCAAAATATTATCTTTTTAACATGCAAGCAAAATAAAAATTACTGAGAAAAAAAATATGTGCAACTTATGGAAAAGTATGAGGCACTGTAATATGATGGAAGAAATCAGAGAAATATGTTGGGGGGGGAGACATGACATGTACTTTAAAATAAGTTTATGTTGGAATGACATCAGGGTAATGACCAAAAATGTCTACCTAATAAGGTCAGCATATCGAGAAAAAAACTTGGTCTCACCCATGGACAAAAAAAAAAAAAAAATGCCTTTCTGAGAGCTGAGTGCTCCAGTCCCATACACCACGACATCTCAGAGGAGTCCCAGTCTCGAGTGCAGTGTGTACAGACTCACAGACCACATTTCTGCAGTGATCCTGAAAGTCTCAGGACCTGACTCCACATAACTCAGCTGCATCCAGGAACAGCTGAAAATCCTATCTTTAGCCACAGTGCTCATGGAACTGCAGTCCTTAATCTCCACTCTTCCCCAGTCTCTAGACTGGAGGAACATGTGGCTGTGTTGGAAAACTCTGTGTCCTATCGGCTTACTTTTTCCTAATTATGGCACAAAACAGACAGCATCTTTTATGTGCACAAGTTGAGGGCGCATAATTCTGGGGCCAGATTTCTTTCAACTCCTATGATAATTTACCAATACTACGCTTTTCCTCAAATTAAAAAAAAAAAATTCTTACTCATCTAACTATTTTACCTTACTTAAAACTACCATAAGTACCAGTAAGAGGCCTAAAGAGGAAGCATACAATTAGACTGTAGTCCTGAAATGGGCAAACATTCAACAAGGTAAATCTGCATATTGCAAACAGCCACAACAATCCTAAAAGGCATGCAATTGATAAAGGAGACTCACCGTCCGTGGACCCACACAGAACTGTCTGGTCCAAGTGAGAATTAGTATAAAATGTAAAACAATACAAACAGCTTCAACTCCATTGATACACTATATTTTTAAGGAGCAGTAAATTTTCAGCCCCTCTTAAAAGGGGCTGAATGTATGGAAGAGAAATAACCAAACTCCTACCCTGAGAATGAAGTTACAGACGTTGAACCAGAAGGAAAATACACTTCCTGTTAGACAACACTAAAGCAGAAAGGGAAATTTGGAGGTTTGTAAGAGTGTGGCAGTCAAAATATGACTCGGAATGGCCAAGGCAGGTCTAACTGAGAAAATGGCTCTTGAGGAACCAACTGTAGGGATGAAGGGAGCAGGCGTGAGGATTATACGCCTTTTCCAAATGTTTTGGCTTTTTGCAATATGCAGATGCATTTTCAGAAGAAAGAGCATTCCAGTTAGAATGAATAGCAAGTATCGAGGTATGCCAGGATGAGGGAAGAGTCAAAGTTCAGGGGGGCTGGAAAGGAATGGAAGGGGCAGGATATAGAAATACAAGTGACACAGAGAGAGACAAACAGAGAGAAACCACAATGGAAGTATAGAAACTCATCTGAGATGAACAGTGGCTAGTTCCAGATAGAGATTGGAAGAACGCTGGCATGTACTCTGAGTGAACTGGGAGTCAACTAGAGTGTTTTGAGAAGAGAGGAACAACATAATCTGACTTATGCCTTAATAGACCCACTAATATTAAAAGGATATGTTGGGCCTCCCCTGGTGGCGCAGTGGTTGACCGTTGGGCTGCAAAGCTGCCTGAGCCTCTGCAGCACTGGTTTGATCCCCGACCACCGGCGAGGGTCCCACATGGCGTGCAGACCTCTTCTGCCGTGCCGGCTGCTCCCCTCAGCAGTGTACTTTGGTCCTTCTGCCTGTTCTGCTCCCCGCTCTGGCTCTGGTGAATTTTCTCACCCTCCCGCGCCTCTGACTGTACCCAGTGCTTGTATAAATAAATAAATAAATCTTTAAAAAACAAAAAAGAACTTAAACTGTAACAAACAATATATTTAAAAAATAAAATGAAAATAAAATGATTGTTGAGTGAAAAGGAAGGGCGATAGGGACATATTAACGGTCTCTTATATTATACAAGAGAGAAGATGATCTGGATTCAGCTTGGAAAATGTCACTGGTTTGTGGATATGTTTGGCTGTTAGACATTAGATGATTTACTGAAACATTAGTTTCCAGGTGCAACAGAAAGACAGGAATCGCAGGTGACACCCAATCTTATGATAGAGCACCTGCAAGAGCTGCCATATCTAAAAGAGCAAAGACTATCAAATAGTCAAGACACTTGCTTGAGGTATTCTGCATCTATGTTCATCAGGTAGATTGGTCTTCATTTTCTCTTTTTGGAAGGTTTTGGTCTGGTTTTGGTATCAGAGTAATGTTGGCCTCATAGAAGCATTCCCTCTTCCTCAATCTTTAGGAAACATTCGAGAAGGGTAAGTAGCAGACATATTTGATATTTTGGTACAAGTCACTTTTGCAGCCATCTGGTCCTGGGCTTTGTTGTTTGGAAAACTTTAACTTATTTATTTATTTATTTTTAATTTTATTTTTTCTAAAGATTTATTTATTTATACAAGACAGGGGAACAGGCCAGATGTGGGGGAGGGTGAGAGGATTCACCAGAGTCAGAGTGGGGAACAGAACAGGCTGACTGAAATATACTGCTGACGGGAGCAGCAGGCAGGACAGGAGAGGTCTCCCGCGCCATGAGGGTTGCTTAGCGGCCGATGGGAATCAAACCAGCACTGCAGAGGCTGCGGACAGCTTCACAGCGCTGCACTCAACTGCCTGCACCACCAGGGAAGCCCGTGTTCGGAAAACTTTAAAAAACTTTTAACAATTCCATTGTAATTGCTTTGCTCAGGTTTTCTATCTCTTCCTCATTCAGTCTTGGAAGGTTGTATTTTTCTAATTTTTTTTTCCATTTCTTCTTTGTTACCCGAGTTCTTGTTATATAGATGTTCATATGATCTCATATACAGATATTCATATGATCTCACAATCTTCTGTATTTCTGATATATGTACTACAACTTCTCTTTTGGTTTTGGTTATATTTATTAAGAATCTTCCTTTCTTTGCTTTGTGAACCTAGTAATTTTGTCTATTTTGTGTGTTCTTCGAAGAACTTGCTTCTTGCTTCACTGATATTTTGGACTGCCTTATTTTTATTTCTATTAGTCTATTTCTGCTCCAATTCTTATAGTTTCCTTCTTTCTCCTGGGTTTTAATTTTACATGTTCAAGTTTCTTAAATTACAATGTTAGAGATTATATATTTTAAATATTTCTTCTGGGCCTGTATTGCTTTGTACTTCACTCTTCGTACTTTGTAGGTTCTATTATACTCATGTGTTCATTTTCATTTATCTTCAGGTATTCTTAAAGTTCTCCTTTGATTTCCTCATTAACCCAATAATCATTCAATAGTAGGTTATTCAGTCTCCATTTATTACTGTTTTTTCCCATTTTTGTTGTGGTTGATTTCTCATTTGATACCATTGTGATCAGAGAAGACATTGTTATGATTGTAATCTTCATGAATTAACATTCATTGTGTGATCCAGCATGTGGTGTATCCTGAAGTATGTTCCATGTTCCCTAACAAGAATATGTACTAACATATGCACAATGGAATATTACTCAGCAATCAAAATAGATAAACACATGCAATTTGCAGCAACATGGATGGAGCTGGAAGGGATCATGCTCAGAGAAATAAGCAAAAATACCGGATGGTCTCACTCATAGCAGGGATTTAGATAACCTAAATAAGGTACCAGGAAAAAGAATAACTATTAGAAAGAAAAAATCGAAATCAACAAACAACTATGAACCAGAGACACACTGTGGATGGGGGGTGGGGGAAGGAGGGTTTTGGGTCAAAATAAGGGGGCTGCAACTGTATGGGGAATATAAAAATAAAAGAAAAAAAGAAATGTGTACTAAGCTTTGTGGGGACAGTGCCCTATAAATGCTTATTGAGCCTATGTGGTCTGATTCCTCATTTATGGCTATTGTTTCCAAGCTCATTTTCTGTCTGTTTGTCTGTCCATTGATGAAAGTGAGGTGTTGATGTCCCCTCTACTGTCTTGTGGTTGCCAATGTTTGTTTTCAGATTTGGTAATTGTTGTCTTATATATTTTGATGCACCTTCATTTGATGCATATATACTGATGAGTGCTTTGTCTTCCCGATGTATTGATCACTTCATTATACAATATCAACCTGTCTCTCATTACCTGTTTTAGATTGAAGCCTATTTTATCAGATATAAGCTTGGCTAGCACTGCTTTTATCTAGGGCCCACTTGCCTGTAAGATTGTTTTCCAACTACATGTTTATCTGTGGAGCTCACTTATGCTCCTGGAGATAGCAAAAAGTTGGGTTTTGTTTTCTTATCTAACCAGATACTCTGTACCTTTTGGTTGGTGAGTGCAGGCTTACACTTGAGGTGATTATTGAGGTGTTTGCTCTGTAAGCATAAGTCACTGTCATTTTACCTTTAGTTTTCTGGTTCTACCTATTTCCCTGTTTATGTTTTTGTAGATATTCTTCTCTTAAATTTTAATATCATTGGTCCTTTCAACATTTCATATGATGGAGGGCTAGGGTTGACAAACTCCTGAAGCTTCAATTGCTCTACAAAGACCTTCATTTCTCTCTCAGACATTGAAGGACGGTCTCGAAGATACAGTATTTAAAGTTGGCAGTTTTATTCTTGAAGTATTTTTAATATGTCATTCCATTCTCACAAGGCTTTAGGATTTCCTCAGAAAAGTCTGCTGTAAGCCTGTGGGAGGAGTACCTTTATAGGTATCCGTCTATTTTCTCCTCCACTATGGAAATTGTTTGCCTTCACTCTTGATAGATTCACACCTATGAGGCTTGGTGTAAGTGTCATTATATTTAAATAACCAAGTATTCCTTTAACCTTCAAGAGCTCATGGGATACAATGGTGGGTCATGGTTCTTCTTGTTTGAATAGTTGAAAATACATAACAAAGATTATTTGGTGTTTCTGTAATATTCTACTTCTTTTCTAACCACTTACATGTGAAACAAAATGGTTAACAAATTGAAGTGAAAATAAAAAAAAAAAACAAACACTACTGTCATATAATAAGTGTGTTCCCTTTTATTGACTTGAATCTATTTATTGAATTTATGAATCGATGATGGATAGATATTAAAGTACTTATTGCAATAGGTCTCCTTCAAGTCACTAAGCTAAGGCACTAAAATCTGAAAAAAAAATGCAGACTAAACAACTGAAGCACAAGGGATTGGGAGAAGAATGAAATAGGGATGGGACCGCACGTCATTTGCACAGCATTATGGGGTATTAGTGGTGGCTGTCACACACAGCATTCACCCGATGAGGTGTGCACATGTCCCCTAAAGCACACGCAGGCTTGGAAAACAACACTACCTCGAAGAAGTGACAAAAACACAATGAACTACATCATTCAACTTTCAGCAGTGTTTGCCTATAATAGAGACTTTTTTTTGCTTGGACTGACAAAAGCAATCACAGCTCATTGTCCTTGAACCTTAACGAAGAGTTGTTTTTACCTTGTGCCATTCTTATCTGGTTCATGTCTCCCGCCGACTACATCCACTGGAATCACAACAGGCTTCGTACTGGCTACAAAAGCAGATTCTGGTAAAGACACTGAATCACATTGGGTTGTATTCTTCCCTGTGTCCGTAAGCCTACTTTGAAAGAAGAACCATGTAAACCTTCTGTTTTCCAATATAAAGTGTAATGAAACAACTTTTACAACATCCCAACATTATCCACCTGCATTCACTGATATATTCTTAAAACCGTGATTAAGAAATAACCATTAGCTAGGAGAATACTCATTGCTTCAAAGCCACATGTACAATTATGACACAATGTGATAGTAAAGAGCACATTTTTGACATGCTGGGAGGCTATTCACAGGTGGTATAAGAAATACAGCAGGTCACCAAAGGTACTGGTAGAGAAACCACACTACATAGACAATGGACCGTAAACAGTATGATAGGGCACATCACATCTCTGTGATTCCTAAGCACACATCTCTGTGTTTCCTCCGTGTTTGAAAGGGAAAGAACAATAACTGAGAGTTCAGTGCACCCAGAAAGTTTAAAACATATTCATTGCCACACTGAAAATCTGAGTTCACTGTGGAAATCTACTGCTGCTTAGACAAGAGACTAATTATTCAATGGGTACTGTTCTTCGGCCTTTGTATTTTTTAATGTAAAAATGAGCACCTAATTGAACTTGTACTGGGAATACATATTAGAAGGTCTCTGATAAATTCTCATGGGTGAAAAAGATTTACTTTAAAATATTCACTACATGTATCTTGCAGTGACATCAGGGTCATATGCATGTAAGATGTACCTCATCAGTTTCCCCTGCCACGAACCTCTAAAATGGTATCACCCATAGACAAAAACAAAAGTTGTCTTTCTGATCTGTGATCCAGTACCATATACCCGGAGAGAGGACCGAGAGCAGGTGCAGTGAACACATGTCAGGAATTAAGGTAAGGCCGGCAGCGCACATGCAACTTTGGGCATCTATCATATACAAGGAGGGAAGAGTCATGGGGCCAAAGATCCTGGGAAACCTCAATTTGTCTGTAGGTAAAGGGCTTTGGGAAGAAATAGAAAAAATAGACTGAGGTCAAAAAACAAGAAATGGGAGGGAGAAACCTGGTAAGTGAGCTCTCCCACTGAAATTAACAGAGCCTAAACTCAAATGTAAATATTATGTGGTGGGAGAATGATTGCCATCGAGGCAGACATTGCCCATGGATCTAAAGAGATACGTGTTGTTATCATAGAGTGAAAAATCCTTGTAGCCTTTAGAAAGCAAGTTTGGAACACACATGAGTGGGACCCTTACTGTTGAAAGTTCAAGAGTGAAAACAGGAGAGAATGGGAATAGCCGTCAAGAGCTCATGGGACACAATGGCGAGACATGGTTCTTCTTGTTTGGATAGTTGCAAATGCATTACAATGAATATGTGGTATTTCTGTAACAGTCTACTTCTTTTCTAACTACTTGCTTGTGAAACAAAACGGTTAAAAACTTGCAGTTATTTTGAAAAAAAAAAAATACAACCAAACCCTATGATCATATATTGAGTGTGTTTCCTTTTATTGACTTGAATCTATTTACTGAATTTATGAATCAATAATGGATATTAAAGTATTTATTTCACTAGGTCTCCTTCACAGTCACTAAGCTAAGGATAGAAATCTGAAAAAAAAAAAAAAAAACTGCAGAATAAACGACTGAAGCACAAGGGTTTGGGAGGAGAATGAAATAGGGATGGGGCCTAACGTCTGTCATACAACATTATGAGGCCTTAGTGGTGGGTGCCAAGCACATCATTCACCTGATGAGTTGTGAACATATCCACTAAAGCACAAACAGGCTTGGAAAACTACACTCCCAGGATAAAGTGACAAAAACACAATGATCTACATCGTTCAACTTTCAGCACTGTTTGCCTATAATAGAGACTATTCTTTGCTTGGACTGACAAAAGAAATCACAGCTCATTGTCCTTGAACCTTAAAGGAAGAGTTGTTTTTACCTTGTGCCATTTTTATCTGGTTCATGTCTCCCGCCGACTACATTCACTGGAATCACAACAGGCTTCGTACTGGCTACAAACGCAGATTCTGGTAAAGACGCTGAATCACGTTGGGTTGTCCTCTTCCCTGTGTCCGTAAGCCTACTTTGAAAGAAGAAACCATGTAAACCTCGATTTTCTGAGATAAAGTGTAATGAAAGAACTATTACAACATCCCAACATTATCCACCTGCATTCACTGATATATTCTTAAAACTGATGAAGAAATAACCATAAGCAAGGAGAATACTACTTGCTTCAAAGCCACATGTACAATTATGACACAATGTGATAGTCAAGAGTACATTTCTGACATGCTGGGAGGCTTCACACAGGTGGTATAAGAAATAGAGCTGTTGGCCATTTGCATTTCCTCTTCAGAGAAGTTTCTTTTTATCTTTTCTGGCCATTTTTTGACAACAGACATATGAAAAAATGTTCAACAACACTTGTAATCAGGGAAATGCAAATCAAAACTATCTTGAGATACCATCTTACACCAGTGAGAATGGCACATATTAAAAAAACTAGCAACAACAAATGTTGGCGAGGTTGTGGAGAAAAAGGAACTTTTCTACACTGTTGGTGGGAGTGCAAACTGGTCCAACAACTAAGGATAGCTGTGTGGAGATTTCTGGACCTACTAAATATAGAGCTTCCATATGATCCAGAAATTCCACTCCTAGGTATTTACCCAAAGGACACAGAAACATCAATTCCAAAGAACACCTGCACCCCTATGTTTATAGCAGCACTATTTACAATAGCTAAGCTTTGGAAACAACACAAAAGCCCAAAAATAGATGACTGTATCAAGAAGATGTGGTACATATATACCATGGAATATTACTCTGCATTCAAAAAAGATAAACACATGCAATTTGCAGCAACATGGATGGCGCTGGAAGGGATCATGCTCAGCGAAATAAGCCAAAAAGAAAAAGAAAAATACCGGATGGTCTCACTCATAGCAGGAATCTAGAAAACTTAAATAAGGGACCAGGAAAATGAATAACTATAAGAAAGTGAAAATCAAAATCAACAAAAAACTATGAACCAGAGACACATTTTGCGGGTTGGGGTGCGGGAGGGGAGGGATTGGGGTCAGAATGGGGTTGTTGCAATTGTATGGGGGAATATAAAAATAAAATTTATTATGTTAAAAAAATAAAAAATAAAACCAAAAAAAAAAAAAGAAAAAAGAAATAGAGCTGGTCACCAAAGGCACCGTTGGAGACACCACTCTACATAGACGATGGATCGTAAACAGTATGATTGGCACATCACATCTCTGTGTTTCCTAAGCAGCCATCGCTGTGTTTCCTCTGTGTTTGAAAGGGAAAGAACAATAACTGAAAGTTCAGTGCACCCAGAAATTTTAAGACATATTCAATGCCACTCTGAAAATCTGAGTTCACTGTGGAAAACTACTGCTGCTTAGAAAAGAGACTAATTATTCAATGGGTACTGTTCTTTGGCCTTTGTATTTTTTAATGTAAAAATGAGCACCTAATTGAACTTGTACTGGGAATATATATTAGAAAGTCTCTGATAAATTCTCATGGGTGAAAAAGATTTACTTTAAAATATTCACTACATGTATCTTGCAGTGACATCAGGGTCATATGCACGTAAAATGTACCTCATCAGTTTCACCTGCCACGAACCTCAAAATGGCATCACCCATAGACAAAAACAAAAGCTGTCTTTCTGATCTCAGTGATCCAGTACCATATACCCGGATAGAGGACCGAGAGCAGGTGCAGTGAACACATGTCAGGAATTAAGGTAAGGCACATGCAACTTTGGGCATCTATCATATACAAGGAGGGAAGAGTCATGGGGCCAAAGATCCTGGGAAACCTCAATTTGTCTGTAGGTAAAGGGCTTTGGGAAGAATTAGGAAAAATAGACTGAAGTCAAAAAACGAGAAATGGGAGGGAGAAACCTGGTAAGTGAGCTCTCCCACTGAAATTAACAGAGCCTAAACTCAAATGTAAATATTATGTGGTGGGAGAATGATTGCCATCGAGGCAGACATTGCCCATGGGTCTAAAGAGATATGTGTTGTTATCATAGAGTGAAAAATCCTTGTAGCCTTTAGAAAGCAAGTTTGGACCATGCATGAGTGGGACCCTTACTGTTGAAAGTTCAAGAGTGAAAACAGGAGAGAGTGGGAATAGAGAGTTCTTTAAGCCGTCAAGAGCTCATGGGACACAATGGCAAGACATGGTTCTTCGTGTTGGAATACTTGCAAATACATTACAATGAATATGTGGTATTTCTGTAACAGTCTACTTCTATTCTAACTACTTCCTTGTGAAACAAAACGGTTAAAAACTTGCAGTTATTTTGAAAAAAAAATACAACCATACCCTATGATCATATATTGAGTGTGTTTCCTTTTATTGACTTGAATCTATTTACTGAATTTATGAATCAATAATGGATAGATATTAAAGTATTTATTGCAATAGGTCTCCTTCACAGTCACTAAGCTAAGGAACTAGAAATCTGAAAAAAAATTGTAGAATAAATGACTGAAGCACAAGGGTTTGGGAGGAGAATAAAATAGGGATGGGGCCTAACATCCATCATAAAACATTATGAGCCCTTAGTGGTGGGTTCCAAACACATCATTACACACGATGATGTGTGAACATATCCCCTAAAGCACAAACAGGGTTGGAAAACTACACTCCCAGGATGAAGTGACAAAAACACAATGATCTACATCATTCAACTTTCAGCAGTGTTTGCCTGTAATAGAGACCTTTTTTTGCTTGGACTGACAAAAGCAATCACAGCTCATTGTCCTTGAACCTTAAAGGAAGAGTTGTTTTTACCTTGTGCCATTTTTATCTCGTTCATGTCTCCCGCTGACTACATTCACTGGAATCACAACAGGCTTCGTACTGGCTGCAAACGCAGATTCTGGTAAAGATGCTGAACCACTTTGGGTTGTCTTCTTCCCTGTGTCCGTAAGCCTACTTTGAAAGAAGAAACCATGTAAACCTCGATTTTCTGAGATAAAGTGTAATGAAAGAACTATTACAACATCCCAACATTATCCACCTGCATTCACTGATATATTTTAAAACTGAGATGAAGAAATAACCATAAGCAAGGAGAATACTCCTTGCTTCAAAGCCACATGTACAATTATGACACAATGTGATAGTAAAGAGTACATTTCTGATATGCTGGGAGGCTTCACACAGGTGGCATAAGAAATAGAGCTGTGGGCCATTTGCATTTCCTCTTCAGAGAAGTTTCTTTTTATCTTTTCTGGCCATTTTTTGACAACAGACATATGAAAAAATGTTCAACAACACTTGTAATCAGGGAAATGCAAATCAAAACTACCATGAGATACCATCTCACACCAGTGAGAATGGCACATATTAAAAAAACTAGCAACAACAAATGTTGGCGAGGTTGTGGAGAAAAAGGAACTCTTCTACACTGTTGGTGGGAGTGCAAAATGTTCCAACCACTATGGATAGCTGTGTGGAGATTTCTGGACCTACTAAACATAGAGCTTCCATATGATCCAGAAATTCCACTCCTAGGTATTTACCCAAAGGACACAGAAACATCAATTCCAAAGAACACCTGCACCCCTATGTTTATAGTAGCACTATTTACAATAGCTAAGCTTTGGAAACAACACAAAAGCCCAAAAATAGATGACTGTATCAAGAAGATGTGGTACATATATACCATGGAATATTACTCTGCATTCAAAAAAGATAAACACATGCAATTTGCAGCAACATGGATGGCGCTGGAAGGGATCATGCTCAGCGAAATAAGCCAAAAAGAAAAAGAAAAATACCGGATGGTCTCACTCATAGCATGAATCTAGAAAACTTAAATAAGGGACCAGGAAAATGAATAACTATAAGAAAGTGAAAATCAAAATCCACAAAAAACTATGAACCAGAGACACTTTTTGGGGAGTGGGGGGCGGGAGGGGAGCGATTGGGGTCAGAATGGGGTTGTTGCAATTGTATGGGGGAATATAAAAATTAAAATTATTATGTTAAAAAAATAAAAAATAAAAACCAAAAAAAAAAAAAAAAGAAAAAAGAAATAGAGCTGGTCACCAAAGGCACTGTTGGAGACACCACTCTACATAGACGATGGATCGTAAACAGTATGATTGGCACATCACAACTCTGTGTTTCCTAAGCACACATCTCTGTGTTTCCTCTGTGTTTGAAAGGGAAAGAACAATAACTGAGAGTTCAGTGCACCAGAAATTTTAAGACATATTCAATACCACTCTGAAAATCTGAGTTCACTGTGGAAAACTACTGCTGCTTAGACAAGGGACTAATTATTCAATGGGTAATGTTCTTTGGCCTTTGTATTTTTTAATGTAAAAATGAGCACCTAATTAAACTTGTACTGGGAATATATATTAGAAGGTCTCTGATAAATCCTCATGGGTGAAAAAGATTTACGTTTAAATATTCACTACATGTATCTTGCAGTGATAGCAGGGTCATATGGACATAAGATGTACCTCATCAGTCTCCCTGCCACGAAACTTAAAATGTCAAAACCCATAGACAAAAACAAAAGATGTCTTTCGGATCTCAGTGATCCAGTGCCAAATACACGGAGAGAGGACCAAGAGCAGGTGCAGTGAACACATGTCAGGAATTAAGGAATGTCCGGCAGCGTACATGAAACTTTGGGCATCTATCAAATTCAAGGAGGGAAATGTCATGGGACCAAAGATCCTGGGAAACCTCAATTTGTCCGTAGGTAATGGGCTTTGATAAGAAACAGGAAAAATAGACTGAGGTCAAAAAACGAGAAATGGGAGGGAGAAACCTGGTAAGTGAGCTCTCCCACTGAAATGAACCGAGCCTACATTCAAATGAAAACATTATGTGGTGGGAGAATGATTGCCATCGAGGCAGACATTGCCCGTGGGTCTAAAGAGATATGTGTTGTTATCATAGAGTGAAAAATCCTTGTAGCCTTTAGAAAGCAAGTTTGGACCATGTATGAGTGGGACCCTTACGGTTGAAAGTTGAAGAGTGAAAACAAAAGAGAATGGGAATAGACAGTACTGTAAGCCTTCAAGATCTCATGGGATACAATGGTGAGACACAGTTCCTCTTGTTTGAATAGTTGCAAATACATTACCATGATTATCTGGTATTTCTGTAATAGTCTACTTCTTTTCGAACCACTTGCTTGTGAAACAAAATGGTTAACAACTTGAAGTTATATTGAAAATAAAAAAAAAAAAACCAAACCCTATGATCATATATTGAGTGTGTTTCCTTTTATTGACCTGAATTTATTTACTGAATTTATGAATTGATGATGGATACATATTAAAGTATTTATTGCACTAGGTCTCCTTCACAGTCACTAATATAAAGAACTAGAAATCTGAAAAAAAATGCAGAATAAACGACTGAAGCACAAGGGGTTGGGAGGAGAATGAAATAGGGATGGGGCCTAACGTCCGTCATATAGCATTATGAGGCATTAATGGTGGGTGTCATGCACAACATTCACCCGATGAGTAGTGAACATATCCCCAAAAGCACACACAGGCTTGGAAAACTACACTCCCAGTGACGAAAACACAATGATCTACATCGTTCAACTTTCAGCACTGTTTGCCTATAATAGAGACTTTTTTTTTGCTTGGATGACAAAAGCAATCACAGCTCATTGTCCTTGAACCTTAAAGGAAGAGTTGTTTTTACCTTGTGCCATTTTTATCTGGTTCATGTCTCCCGCCGACTACATTCACTGGAATCACAACAGGCTTCGTACTGGCTACAAACGCAGATTCTGGTAAAGACGCTGAACCACATTGGGTTGTCTTCTTCCCTGTGTCCGTAAGCCTACCATGAAAGAAGAAACCATGTAAACCTCCTGTTTTCCAATATAAAGTGTAATGAAAGAACTATTACAACATCCCAACATTATCCACCTGCATTCACTGATAAATTCTTAAAACTGTGATTAAGAAATAACCATAAGCTAGGAGAACACTCATTGCTTCAAAGCCACATGTACAATTATGACACAATGTGATAGTAAAGAGTACATTTTTGACATGCTGGGAGGCTTTACACAGGTGGTATAAGAGATACAGCAGGTCACCAAAGGTACTGGTGGAGAAACCACACTATATAGACAATGGACCGTAAACAGTATGATAGGGCACATCACATCTCTGTGTTTCCTAAACACACATCTCTGTGTTTCCTCCGTGTTTGAAAGGGGAAGAACAATAACTGAGAGTTCAGTGCACCCAGAAATTTTAAAACATATTCAGTGCCACACTGAAAATATGAGTTCACTGTGGAAAACTACTGCTGCTTAGACAAGGGACTAATTATTCAATGGGTAATGTTCTTTGGCCTTTGTATTTTTTAATGTAAAAATGAACAACTAATTGAACTTGTACTTGGAATATATATTCGAATGTCTCTGATAAATTCTCATCGTGAAAAAGATTTACTTTAAAATATTCACTGCATGTATCTTGCAGTGATATCAGGGTCATATGGACGTAAGACGTACCTCATCAGTCTCCCTGCCACGAACCTTAAAATGGCATCACCCATAGGCAAAAACAAAAGATGTCTTTCTGATCTCAGTTTTCCAGTGCCATATATCCGGAGCGAGGACCAAGAGCAGGTGCAGTGAACACATGACAGGAATTTAGGAAAGGCCAGCAGCATACATGAAATATTGGGCATCTATCATATTCAAGGAGGGAAAAGTCATGGGGCCAAAGATCCTGGGAAACCTCAATTTGTCTGTAGGTAATGGGCTTTGATAACAAATAGGAAAAATAGACTGAGGTCAAAAAATGAGAAATGGGAGGGAGAAACCTGGTAAGTGACCTCTCCCACTGAAATTAACAGAGCCTAAACTCAAATGTAAATATTATGTGGTGGGAGAATGATTGCCATCGAGGCAGTCATTGCCCATGGGTCTAAAGAGATATGTGTTGTTATCATAGAGTGAAAAATCTTTGTAGCCTTTAGAAAGCAAGTTTGGACCATGCATGAGTGGGACCCTTACTGTTGAAAGTTCAAGAGTGAAAACAGGAGAGAATCGGAATAGAGAGTTCTGTAAGTCGTCAAGAGCTCATGGGACACAATGGCGAGACATGGTTCTTCTTGTTTGAAAACTGGCAAATACATTACAATGATTATGTGGTTTTTCTGTAGTAGTCTACTTCTTTTCTAACCACTTGCATGTGAAACAAAATGGTTAACAACCTGCAGTTATATTGGAAAAAAAAAAAAAAAACAAACCCAATGATCATACATTGAGTGTGTTTCCTTTTATTGACTTGATTCTATTTACTGAATTTATGAATCAATGATGGATAGATATTAAAGTATTTATTGCACTAGGTCTCCTTCACAGTCACTAAGCTAAGGAAATAGAAATCTGAAAAAAAAAATGCAGAATAAACGACTGAAGCACAAGGGGTTGGGAGGAGAATGAAATAGGGTTGGGGCCCAATGTCCCTCGTATAGCATTATGAGGCATTAGTGGTGGGTGTCAAGCACAGCATTCACCCGATGAGGAGTGAACATATCCCTGAAAGCATACACAGTCTTGGAACTACACTGCTTGGATGAAGTGACAAAAACACAATGATGTACATCATTCAACTTTCAGCAGTGTTTGCCTATAATAGAGACTTTTATTTGCTTGGACCGACAAAAGCAATCACAGCTCAGTGTCCTTGAACTTTAACGAAGAGTTGTTTTTACCTTGTGCCATTTTTATCTGGTTCATGTCTCCTGCCGACTACATTCACTGGAATCACAACAGGCTTCGTATTGGTTACAAACACAGATTCTGGTAAAGACGCTGAATAACGTTGGATTGTCTTCTTCCCTGTGTCCGTAAGCCTACTTTGAAAGATGAAACCTTGTAAACCTTGTGTTTTCTGGGATAAAGTGTAATGAAACAACTTTTACAACATCCCAACATTATCCACCTGCATTCACTATATATTCTTAAAACAAACCGTGATGAAGAAATAACCATAAGCAGGGAGAACGCTCCTTGCTTCAAAGCCACATGTACAATTATGACACAATGTGATAGTAAAGAGTACATTTTTGACATGCTGGGAGGCTTTACACAGGTGGTATAAGAAATACAGCAGGTCACCAAAGGTACTGGTGGAGAAACCACACTACATAGACAATGGACCGTAAACAGTATGATAGGGCACATCACATCTCTGTGATTCCTAAGCACACATCTCTGTGTTTCCTCCGTGTTTGAAAGGGAAAGAACAATAACTGAGAGTTCAGTGCACACAGAAAGTTTAAAACATATTCAATGCCACACTGAAAATCTGAGTTCACTGTGGAAATCTATAGCTGCTTAGACAAGAGACTAATTATTCAATGGGTACTGTTCTTTGGCCTTAGTATTTTTTAATGTAAAAATGAGCACCTAATTGAACTTGTACTGGGAATATATATTAGAAGGTCTCTGATAAATTCTAATGGGTGAAAAATATTTACTTTAAATTATTCACTACATGTATCTAGCAGTGACATCAGGGTCATATGCAAGTAAGACGTACCTCATCATTTCCCCTGCCACGAACCTCAAAATGTCATCATCCATAGACAAAAACAAAAGTTGTCTTTCTGATCAGTGATCCAGTACCATATAATCGGAGAGAGGAACCAGAGAGGTGCATTGACACATGTCAGGAATTAAGGTAAGGCCAGCAGCGTAAATGCAACTTTGGGCATCTATCATATTCAAGGAGGTAAAAGTCATGGGGTCAAAGATCCTTGGAAACCTCAATTTGTCTGCATAATGGGCTTTGAGAAGAAATAGGAAAAACAGACTGAGGTCAAAAAGCGAGAAATGGGAGGGAGAAACCTGGTAAGTGAGCTCTCCCACTGAAATTAATAGAGCCTAAACTCAAATGAAAATATTATGTGGTGGGAGAATGATTGCCATCGAGACAGACATTGCACATGGGTCTAAAGGGATATGTGAAGTTATCATAGAGTGAAAAATCCTTGTAGCCTTTAGAAAGCAAGTTTGGAACACACATGAGTGGGACCCTTACTGTTGAAAGTTCAAGAGTGAAAACAGGAGAGAATGGGAATAGACAGTGCTGTAAGCCTTCAAGAGCTCATGGGATGCAATGGCGAGACATGGTTCTTCTTGTTTGAATAGTTGCAAATACATTATAATGATTATCTGGTATTTCTGTGATACTCTACTTCTTTTCTAACCACTTGCATGTGAAACAAAATGGTAACATTTGCAGTTATATTGAAAAAAAAAAATACAACCAAACCCTATGATCATATATTGAGTGTGTTTCTTTTATTGACTTGAATCTATTTACTGAATTTATAAATCGATGATGGATAGATATTAATGTATTTATCTCAATAGGTCTCCTTCACAGTCACTAAGCTACGGAAGTACAATTCTGAAAAAAAAAAATGCAGAATAAACAACCTAAGCACATGGGGTTGGGAGGAGAATGAAATAGGGATGGGGCCTAACGTACATCGTACAGCATATGAGGCATTAGCGGTGGGTGTCAGGCACAGCATTAACCCGATGAGGTGTGAACATATACCCTAAAGCACTCACAAATCTTGGAAAACTACACTGCCTCGATAAAGTGACAAAAACACAATGATCTTCATTATTCAACTTTCAGCAGTGTTTCCCTATAATAGAGACATTTTTTTTGCTTGGACTGACAAAAGCAATAACAGCTCATTGTCCTTGATCCTTAAAGGAAGAGTTGTTTTTACCTTGTGCCATTTTTATCTGGATCATGTCTCCCGCCAACTACATTCACTGGAATCACAACAGGCTTCGTACTGGCTACAAACGCAGATTCTGGTAAAGACGCTGAATCACGTTGGGTTGTCTTCTTCCCTGTGTCCGTAAGCCTGCTTTGAAAGAAGAAACCATGTAAACCTCGTGTTTACTAAGATAAAGTGTAATGAAAAAACTTTTACAACATCCCAACATTATCCACCTGCTTTCACTGATATATTCTTAAAACCGTGATGAAGAAATAACCATAAGCTAGGAGAATACTCATTGCTTCAAAGCCACATGTACAATTATGACACAATGTGATAGTAAAGAGTACATTTTTGACATGCTGGGAGGCTTCACACAGGTGGAATAAGAAATACAGCAGGTCACCAAAGGTACTGGGGGAGAAACCACTCTACATAGACTATGGATCGTAAACAGTTTGATAGGGCACATCACATGTCCGTGTGTCCTAAGCATACATCTCTGTGTTTCCTCTGTGTTTGAAAGGGAAAGAGCAATAACTGAGAGTTCAGTGAACCCAGAATTTTTAAAACATATTCAATGCCACACGAAAATCTTAGTTCACTGTGGAAAACTACTGCTTCTTAGACAACAGATTAATCAATGTGTACTGTTCTTTGGCCTTTGTATTTTTTAATGTAAAAATGAGCACCTAATTGAACTTATACTGGGAATATATATTAGAAGTTCTCTGATAAATTCTCATGGGTGAAAAAGATTTACTTTTAAAACATTCACTACAGGTATCTTGCAGTGACATCAGGGTCATATGCACGTAAGATGTACCTCATCAGTTTCCCCTGCCACAAACCTCAAAATGGCATCACCCATACACAGAAACAAAAGTGGTTTTTCTGATCTCAGGGAACCAATACCATATAACCGGAGAGAGAACCCAGAGCAGGTGCAGTGAACACATGTCAGGAATTAAGATAAGGCCAGCAGCGTACATGCAATTTTGGGCAACTATCATATTCAAGGAGTAAAAGTCATGGGGCCAAAGATCCAGGGAAATGTCAATTTGTCTGTAGGTGCTTTGAGAAGAAATAGCAAAAAAACAACTGAGGTCAAAAAACGGGAAATGGGAGGGAGAAACCTGTTAAGTGAACTCTCCCACTGAAATTAACAGAGCCTAAAGTCAAATGAAAATATTACGTGGTGGGAGAATGACTGCCATCGAGGCAGGCATTGCCCATGGGTCTAAAGAGATATGAGTTGTTATCATAGAGTGAAAAATCCTTGTAGCCTTTAGAAAGCAAGTTTGGACCATGCATGTGTGGGACCCTTGCTGTTGAAAGTTCAAGGGTGAAAACAGGAGAGAATCGGAATAGACAGTTCTGTAAGCCGTCAAGAGCACGTGGGATACAATGGCGAGACACGGTTCTTCTTGTTTGAATAGTTGCAAATACATTACAATGATTATCTGTATTTCTGTAATAGTCTACTTATTTTCTAACCACTTGCATGTGAAACAAAATGGTTAACAACTTGAAGTTTTATTGGAAAAATAAAAAGCAACCAAAACGTATGATCAATATTGAGTGTTTCGTTTTATTGACTTGAATGTATTTACTGATTTATGAATCGATGATGGATAGATATTAAAGTATTTATTGCACTAGTTATCCTTCACAGTCACTAAGCTAATTTTTTCACTAGAAATCTGAAAAAAAAATGCAGAATAAACGACTGAAGCACAAGGGGTTGGGAGGAGAATGAAATAGGGATGGGGCCTAACGTCCGTCATATAGCATTATGAGGCATTAGTGGTGGGTGTCATGCACAACATTCACCCGATGAGGAGTGAACATATCCCCAAAAGCACACACAGGCTTGGAAAACTACACTGCCTTGATGAAGTGACAAAAACACAATGAACTATATCATTCAACTTTCAGCAGTGTTTGCCTATAATAGAGACACTTTTTGCTTGGACTGACAAAAGCAATAACAGCTCATTGTCCTTGAACCTTAACAAAGAGTTGTTTTTACCTTGTGCCATTTTTATCTGGTTCATGTCTCCCGCCGACTACATTCACTGGAATCACAACAGGCTTCGTACTGGCTACAAACGCAGATTCTGGTAAAGACGCTGAATCACGTTGGGTTGTCTTCTTCCCTGTGTCCGTAAGCCTACTTTGAAAGAAGAAAACATGTAAACCTCGTGTTTTCTAAGATAAAGTATAATGAAAAAACTTTTACAACATCCCAACATTATCCACCTGCATTCACTGATATATTCTTAAAACTGTGATGAAGAAATAACCATTAGCAAGGAGAATACTCCTTGCTTCAAAGCCACATGTACAATTATGACACAATGTGACAGTAAAGAGTACATTTTTGACATGCTGGGAGGCTTTACACAGGTGGAATAAGAAATACAGCAGGTCACCAAAGGTACCGGTGGAGAAACCACTTTACATAGACGATGGATCATAAACAGTACGATAGGGCACATCACATCTCTTTTTTAAGCACACATCTCTGTGTTTCTTCTGTGTTTGAAAGAGAAAGAACAATAATTGAGAGTTCAGTGCACACAGAAATTTTAAAACATATTCAATGCCACACTGAAAATCTGAGTTCACTGTGGAAAACTACTGCTGCTT
This sequence comes from Talpa europaea, assembly GCF_964194135.1. Lineage (NCBI taxonomy): Eukaryota > Metazoa > Chordata > Mammalia > Eulipotyphla > Talpidae > Talpa > Talpa europaea. The sequence continues at coordinate 136,378 of NW_028168024.1, read as the reverse complement.
AGACAAGAGGCTAATTATTCAATGTGTACTGTTCTTTGGCCTTCGTATTTTTTAATGTAAAAATGAGCACCTAATTGAACTTGTACTGGGAATATAGATTAGAAGGTCTCTGATAAATTCTCATGGGTGAAAAAGTTTTACTTTTAAAACATTCACTACTGGTATCTTGCAGTGACATCAGGGTCATATGCACGTAAGATGTACCTCATCAGTTTCACCTGCCATGAACCTCAAAATGGTATCACCCATAGACAAAAACAAAAGTTGTCTTTCTGATCTCAGTGATCCAGTATGATATACCCGGAGAGAGGACCCAGAGCAGGTGCAGTGAACACATGTCAGAAATTAAGGTAAGGCTGGTAGCGTAAATGCAACTTTGGGCATCTATCAAGGAAGTAAAAGTCATAGGGCTAGCGATCCTGGGAAACTTCAATGTAATGACATCACTGTAATGTCCAAAGAAGTCTCCCCTACTCAAAACAACAATTTGTCATCTGTCATATATAAAAATAATTGCAATTATGTCCTGATTGACCCAGAACCGCACATCATGTGAGGAGCCCAGCTGCAAGTGCAGGAAGTATAGGTCGGGAATTAAGATACCTGTAGTGTAACTATAACTTTGGACATCTTTAGAATATTCATGGAAGTAAAAGTCATGGATAGAAGACCTGGGATACTTAGACTTGTGCAAAGGCAATGCAGTTGAAAAGAGGTAGGAAAAACTTATTGAAGTCAAAGTATAAGAAATGGGATTAGGATACTAGGCCAGTGAGTTCTCCCCTGAAATTTCCACAGCATAGAGTCCAATGAAGAAAATGTGTTGAAGGAGAGTGATTTCCATTGAGGCAGACATAGCCCATGGGTCTAAAAAGCTATGTGTCAATATCACAAATTGAAAAATCTGTGGTAACCATTAGAAAGCAAATTTTGAACAGGAATGTGTGGGACCATTACTGCTGTAAGTTCAAGAATGAAAACAAGAGAAACTGGGGATAGGTAGTTTTGTTGGCCTTAAGAGCTCATGGCATACCATGGTGGGTTACAATTCTTTTTTTGACTAGTTTGTAACACACAATCATGATTATTTAGTATTTCAGTAATAACCTACTTCTTTTCTAATTAGCTCCATGTGACACATATTTATCAGAAAAGTAAAGGAAAATTCAAAAATAAAATTTCTCCTGATTGTGTTTCCATATTGAATTTAACCTATTTTTTGAGTTTATGAATGGATGCAGAAAGATATTAAAGTATGTATGCAATGCATCGCCTCCTCACACTCACTAAACAAAGGTACTAGAAAACAAAACAAAAGAAGCCAAGAATATAGGACTACAACTGAGTGCACTAGAAAAGGATCACAAAGCATTGCGGGGTTAGAACTAAACAGACAGGGGACCCACACCTACAGGAAAGCAATATGGATACACTGGTGGTTGCTGTCGGCAGGAATATTCATCTAGTGAGGTAGCCACACCTATGTGGCTTGGTGTAGGTCTCATTATACTTAAATAACCAAGTATTCTTTTAGCTTTGTGGACCTGTATAATTTATTCCTCTCTCAGGTTTGGGAAGTTTTTCTCCTATTATTTCTTTGAAATAAGTCCTCTGCTCTGTCCCCCCTCTTCTGGAGTACCCAATATCCTTATGAGCCTTTTCTAATGAAATCAGGTAGTTATTGAAATGTCTCTTCATTTCCTTTTGTTTTTCTTTCTCTTTCTTCTTCCACCTGGGTCCTTTGAGACCACTGATTCATTCCCCACTTGGTGTAATCTATTTTCATAGCTGTCTCCAGAAACTTTTATCGCCTCTATTGGTCTTTTTACAATCCTACAATTCTGCTATTTTCTTATTTAAATCACTATTTTTATTTCTCATGACATTTGTTCTATCACTCTAATTAGCTTTTCTAAGTTCCTGTGTTCACTTTGACTTGCCTTTCCATGTTTTCTTCCACTTCTTTATGACAATTTTTAAGTCTGTATTTGATAAGAGATTAAGTTTTCCTTGTATTTGTGGTTGAACATCGGATATTTCTCTCCTTATGAAAACACAGTCCCTTGATAGCTCAATGTATCTTGTGTTGTATTTCTTTGCCTTCTAATTTTGCTGCTTTAGATTAACCTATTTGTTAAAGTACTTACAGCACTTACTTCAAGATAGAAAATATGCTTGAAATTCTGAAAGATGCCATTGAGTTCCCCTTCAGAATGAACTTACCAAATTCCTCTATCAAAGTGTCTAAGAATACCCCTCACATTTGTCAACCCTTGTTATTATTGTTTTAATGAAGTACTTATCACTATGATTTTAAAAATGTTATCTCATTATTAATTTGCATTTTTATGACTACTCGGCAAATTTAGATATCTCTAGCAAAAAAACTGAAGTTGTTAATCATTATACTCACTCAAATTTGAATAACTTATAAAAAATAACTAGTACCTATAGTAAAATATTATTACCTATAAGGATCTTCTTTGGTCATTGAAATAGAACAGTGCTGATTATCAGTGTTTCCACTCTTTGCTTGTTGAGTTAATCCACTGCTGACAATATCAGAATCAGATATGTCTTCTAATATCAAGTCACCACATTCGTGCTTCTTTCCTTCTTGAACCTTTAATCAAAGTTTGATATTAGGGATCATTGCTATTACTTTATTTATTTTAAGAACTTTTTGTTTTCACTACTTTTGTAATTTTACTCAGTTTCTTATGATTTTAATAAGTACTAATACCCCCCCCCAATGTTTTTCCTTCAAAACTTTCACAGGGTCTGGAACCCTTGCAGGCCTGAAAATGAAGGAGGAGGAAATCCTCACATTCCTTGCAGCAGGAACCCATTTATGCGCCACTAACCTTGACTTCCAAATGGAACAGTACATCTACAAGGGGAAATGTGATGGTACTTACATCACAAATTTGAAGATAAACTGCAAGTAGCTTCCATAGGTGGCTCGAGCTGTATTGTCATTGAAACTGGCTGATATCAGTGTCATATCTTCCAGGAACACTAGCCAGCAAGTTGTGCTGAGATTTGTTGCTGCCACCGGAACCACTCATGTTGCCCATTTCAGTCCTGGAATCTTCAATGACAGGATCTACGTAGCCTTCTAGGAGCCAGCACTATCATGGCTGCTGGTCCCAGGACTGACTGCCAACCTAATCTCACAGAGACATCTTAACTTTAAACCTGCCTATCATTGTTCAGATAACACAGACTCTCCTCAGTGCTATGTGAATTTGTCATCATATGCAGCAAGGGAGTCTGAGGTGGTGGATGTTGGCCTATTCAGTTGGAAGACTATTCTTTTACCGTTTACAATACCATATTATTTCCATAGAAATACTGATGATTTATCACAAAAGGTGGAATCCAACAATTTATTAAGAAAGGAAACTCAATGGTGAAGTTTAACATTAATTAATTTGTTACTAAAAATTTTACTAAAAGAGAAAACAATTGAATAAAGTAGCAAAGTAGTTCCAAAATCTCTTCTTTAAGGTCTTTAACCAAAAACTTGAGTTACGTTAACTCAAAAAAAAAAAGCATGTAAGCTTTCATAAGAGAAGAACATTTATTAATTCTCTAAAATGTGCTAAGCCTTCACAAATATCTTCAACACAGAAAAGAAGGGATTATGATGATGCTTACCCCACTTCCTGCTTCCTTGTTAGAAATTCTGACATGTTTAAATAAAATGAACAGATATGACTTACTGTTTTCTCTCATCAGAATGTCCTTCTTCTGCACCTTCACATGAATGACTCCTTCTCATCCTTCCCTTGGCAGCTTTTGGCTCACTCAGAGAGATCACTTTTGACCATCAAAATACTACTGCTACTCCCATTCTCACTCTGACTATGAACTCCCCCAATCTATTCTAACCTAAAATTCTCATGTTTCTTTATATGAAATACTTAGACTTACAATGAATCAGCTGCTAATTTTTCTGCTCCTGCAACTTCTACCGATCAACTTGTACATGCAGTATCTAAGTGCCATGCACATCGTTGGTATTCAATGATAGAAACTTTAATAGTCAAAACCTTTAAAATATTATGAAGAATTTTTCAAATACCAAACCACAATATACGACTTATCACTATACAAAGGATATCACTAATAACAGCCCTCTTAACATAGCCCTAATAAGAAATCCAAATGCCAATTTTAACACTCCCATTCTTTTCTGATACCACTACCATTTGATTGTCCTTCACAGTTTCAAAAAGTTCTTCAATATTTAGAAAGCACTAAATATCATCCTGATGGCATTGTCGTATTTCTATAACAATCTTTATAGTTTACCAATTATTTTTATTTGTTACTACATCTGTTCATTACATATACCTGAGAAGAAAGTATGAGTATCATTTTTATAAACAAGGTCATGGGCATACAAAGAGGTTCAATAATTTTGTTCAAGATTCCGTGGCTAGTAAGTGACACAGCCAAGATACTAACATGTCTTTTGATTTCAAATATGGTGTTTGTAACATTGTGCAAGACCTACGCTCACTAGTCTTTTTGTTACTCTCATGTATATCACAGAATAATGACTGGCCTTAGGGAGACCCGAAATAATTCTTTAGTTTTTAGATAAAATTAACTTCATAACACAACATGATTTTGTATGACTTCTAAGCCTTAGTTTTTGGCACTATACCAAACTAGTTCCATTAAGTGCATTTTGCCAATTAGCAGACTTATATGATGTAATAGTGGTGGTAGTACACCCAGCGCATAATTTTTTTTATTAAGTGCACATAAGAAAGTGAAAATCAAAATCAACAAAAAACTATGAACCAGAGACACTTTTAGGAGGGCGGGGGCGGGAGGGGAGGGATTGGGGTCAGAATGGGGGGGCTGCAATTGTATGGGGAATATAAAAATAAAATTTATTATTTAAAAAATAATAAATAAAATAAAAATAAAAACTCTAAGGGAATAATTTTATGGCAAACACAGAAGTGGGAAAGTAAAGTCAAAGAATGTTCTTTATATTTTGAATAACATTCCAATGCTTATATTTTAAAATGATACCATCCCTGGGTGGAATGAGGTCCCAGTGACAGACCCATAAACCAATGGCCACACCAACCCTCCCAGCAATCAGAACAAAGCCAAAGGGCTTTGGGGAAGGCTCTAGGATCACTCCAGATCCAACAATACTCCAGTAAGTATACCCAACATCTAATGAATACCCAGAGCAGTGGAAAAGACACACAACAAAACCCAAAACTACAGCAGAGAAAATCCACAACCAAAAATGGGCAGGAATAAAAATATGAAATGCCAGGCAAGCCATCAGGGAAATAACACACCACTAGAGAAACAAAACTCCAGAACCAAACTACAAACACATAGAAGAGCTCTTTGACCAATCAGATGCAGAATTCAAGTATACCATGGTTAAGAAAATGTCAAAATGGGAATAAACAAATCTCAGAAAGGGAAATGAACACTATGAGAAACCCAATCAGCAACAATGATTGAAAGTGTGACTTTAAACAGGAAATTAACAGAAATACAGGAGGAAACAAAAAATTCAGGAGAAAGCCATGAAATTAGAATAAATCAAGTGGAAGAGCAAATCAGTGATCTCAAGAATCAAAAAGAGGTAAGAAGCAAGATAGAAAAGGGGAAGGAATGAAGAAATCCTTTGAGAATTATCTGACAGCATGAATCATAGGAATCAAAGATGGAGAAGAAAGAGAATGGCACTGAGAATTGATTTAGGGAAATAGCGCCTGAGAAATTCCCAACCTTGAAAAAGGAAATGAACATAGAAATACAGGAAGCAAAGGGAACACCAAGCTACTGTTAGGGGGAAATTATGTCCTGAACAAGCTCCACACGGGTTTTGTGGACTCCACCCCCACTCCAGACCAAAGCCATTGAGACACTGGGAACTACAAATCCCATCATCACCCAAAGGAGAGTTGCTGCGAACTGAGGGTGGAACTAGCAGCCAGGCTTGGTATAAAACCAGACATGAGGGCCTTGGTGTTCCCCATGGCCTCTCAGCTCTTGGCTTGACTCTTGGCTTTTTGCAATTGGGATTCCAGCTCAGTGGAACTAGTAGGATGCATTCATGAATTATCTCCATATTTGTCCCTGAGTTAATCATTTCTTCATTTCCCCTTCTTTTGTAAATAAACCCTTTATTAACCTTTTTGTTTTGTGCCTGCAGTTGAGTATTATTATAACTCCCTTTTAAGCTCACGGGTGAGGACCCACAGTCAAGCAACCTGTTTCATATTTGAGTTGCCCTGTAACACTACCGAGATAAAAGGAAAACTACTGCCAGTCACAGAATAGTGAAAACCCAAAAATTCTAAGATACAGAAAAAATAATGAAGCTGATGGGGTGGAAGAAACAGATAACCTATAAAAGAACACTGATAAAACAAACATATCTCCCTGAAGAAACAATATGGGCAGGAAGATAATGAAGTGACATTCAAAATACTCATAAGGAAAAAGGATGCTAGATAATACTCTATCCTACAAGGCTTTCCTTTTTATACAAGAGAGAGATCAGAAGTTTGCATCCATTAAACCTCTCCTCCAAGAAATATTAAAAGAAGCTTTAGGATCTAAAGCAGAGAGAGGGACAAATGCAATTTAGTGAGGAATTAAAAGAACCACATCTTGGAACAAAATGGCAGTGATGGACTTTCATATGCAAATAATTACTCTAAACATTCATGGACTGAATTCACCATGACACAGAGTACATAGTTGGGTTAGGAAACTGAATCCAATCTTCTGCTGCCTCCTAGAAACACATTTAAGTACCAAGGAGAAAGGTAGACTGAAAATAAAGGAATGGAAAACTATCCTGTAAGTAAATGACACCCAAAGGAAGGCAGGAAAAGCTATACTTACATATCAAACAAAATAGACATCTAGCTTAAAAAAGTAAAAAGAGATGGAGAATGACTCTATACCATGATAAAGGGAACAATAAAACAGGGAGACATGACACTCATCAATATATACTCAGCAAACAAAGGAGCACCAAAATACATCAGACAGCTACTATCAAATCTGAAAACAGACATTGGAGAAAATTCATATGTGTGGGTGCTGTGCCTGGATCTTTCTTCCTCAATGACGGCACAGTCATTATGTTGGAATATTCTGACCAGTTTGTACCTTGACCTGGAATGTTCTGATTAATCTATATTTAAACCGATCTAGTTGTACACTACATTACTGAATGATGGCCCCAAGGACAACGGGCCCCACTGTGAAGTAGGCCTGGTGATGCCTAGGTAGCCATTGATAGGATGCGTTGGTCTGTGTGCAGGGATGGCCTAGGAAATGTTTCAAGATAACATCAAGACATTCCCAAGGGATCTGAGAAGTAGTTTAAGCAGATTATGTATAGATTATGTATGCTATTATCTCTGGTAAACAGACTCCTCCTTCTCCTCCCACTCCACCTCCCTCTAGCCCCCATGCAATCATTATTTTAAAAAAAGATTTATCTATTGGGCCTCCCCAGTGGCTGTGGTGCAGTGGTTGAGCGCTGAGCTGCAAAGCTGCCCGCAGCCTCTGCAGCACTGGTTTGATCCACGGCCACCGGTAAGGGTCCCACATGGCGTGCAGACCTCTCCTGCCATGCCCGCTGCTCCCCTCAGCAGTGTACTTCGTCAGTCTGCCTGCTTTGGCTCTGGTGAATTCTCTCACCCTCCTGCGCTTCTGACTGTACCTAGTGCTTGTATAAATAAATTAATCTTAAAAAAACAAAAAAGATTTATCTATTTATGCATATAAGAACTGGGGTACAGGCCAGAGGTGTGGGGGCGAGGGGCTTCACCAGAAAAAGAGTGGGGTACAGAAAAGGCATACCGACTGAAACACACTGCTAAGGGGAGGAGCAGGCCAGTCAGGAGAGGTCTGCTGCACCATGTAGGTCACCTCCTCCGCTAGAGTTTGAACCCATGCTGCAGTGGCTACAGACAGCCCCACAGTACTGTGACTGAAACTTCTGCACCACCAGGAAGCCCCTCCCCCAGGTATTCTTGAAATTGTATACCTCCTGTAATCTTTTTTCTCCTATATTGCATGATCAGTGACAGAGTGATGGATGAAGGAGATACAGGGCCAAGAACCTAACTCATACAAGGAGGTAAGGGTAGAAGGGATTAGCGTAATCCATTAACCCAGTTACAGAAACCAAGACTCTTAGTCATCAACGCCCAGATCAGGAGGTGCAACACCCAGAAACTATCAGACTGCCATAGAGGCACAAACCATCCACCCACAAAAAAATTAGGCCCTTCCTGAAGATTATAAAACCTAAGGCAGCTCCCACAACAGGGCAGCACTCTGTCTGCCCACCTGTGACTATGCAGGGTCTTCTTCTCACCAAACTTCTCCCTCTGCAGGGCAGCAGCCTTCCTGACTGTCCATGACCTACACCATGCCAGGACTTCTCCTCACTGACCTCCCTCAGTGGAGGCGGCTCTCCTCAATGCCGCCCACCTGCAACCATGCAGGCCTCTCTTAGCAAACCTTTCCCTTTTGGAACAGCTCTTTCTGCCCACTTGTGTCTATGCAAGTGTCTTTTACTGTCCTGTTCTTTTTCTAATAAACCTGCTATTTAAATATAACTACTGGGGACTCCCAGGCAGTGCAGGCGGTTGAGCACAGTCCTGTGAAGCTGTCCACTGCCTCTGCAGTGTCGGTTCGATCCCCACAGGCGCGGAGCAAACCACAAGGCGCAGCATACCTCTACTCTCTCGCCTGCTGCTCCCCTCAGCAGTGTATTTCATTAGATCTGCCTGTTCTGTTCCTTGCTCTGTCTCTGTTGAATCCACTCACCCTCCTGCACATCTGGCCTATACCCCGGTTCTTGTATAAATAAAATAAATCTTAAAAAAAATAAATATAACCATCACCTCTGTCTCGTGGAGAAACTCGATGCATGTCACTGAAACAGGAGCTCTGGTGAAAACTTTCCCAGGGTGAACCCAAGGACCCTGCACTCCAAAAAACCACATCATTTTGGCTCCCAACATTTGGTTTTCCATGGCATCAGTAAGATTTCTCCAGTTTTCTCTACCTTCATGCTATTATAACCTCCTTTTTGAGAGGAGTTGGTGTTTGGTGACTGTTTGGCTGTCCTACAAAGACTGAGGGGCTCAGGCAAAGGCTACTCTTTGGCGGGTCCCAAAACATGGAAGCATGACCTTCCAGTTGCCCTAAGCCCAACCGAGTGAACACCTCATGCCTCTCTCTTTGCCTCACTCCGTTGCTAATCAATCTTAGTCGAGCCGCTGTTCCCTCTCTACCTGGGGAACAGAGCTGGCTCCTGAGTTCTGTTTTCAAACTAGGTCTCACTCTTGCCGCAAAAAAAAAAAAAAAAAAAATAGTGGACACGAGTCAGCCATGTAAAAGGCCACTAGGGCCGGCTGCTGCTTTCTAGAAGTCTCCCGTGAAAGGATAAGTTGGCGTGCACCCTGGGTTAGCTCTAGTCCTGCCAACCGCAAGAAGGGTACAGCAATGCAGGAACTCCTAATAAGCATTCCACATGTCCCACCCCACAGCTCTCCACCTCTTGGGATTGTAAAAACGAGACCTGGACCTGCTTTTCATGACCAATTTTCTAGTGCTCTTCCCTAACTCGAACCACATTCTTTCACTACTTCCTTTTCATCATAATCACCTGCAATGAGCCACAAGTAGCCAGTAACCCATCCGGCCTTGTTCTTGGTCAGGTAGTGCTCACCCTCTGAAAGTTCCCCCTCTCTGAATTCTTGTCGTCTAAGTGCCTTCCTATGTCACTGGTAATTTGATAGTTTCCTCCCCTGGCTATGGGAAGAAGATTTCCTCTCCTTGGTTAATAAGTGGACCCAAGCCTTTAACTCGAGATTCAACTCTGAAGGTTATTGTTATATCTGCCTTACCTTCAAGATTTGTGAGGGACTAACACAAATCCAGTCAGCTATCTTAGGTCTTTTTTTTTTTTTAAAGATTTATTTATTTATTCATCCAAGAACGAGGGTACAGGCCAGATGTGCGGGAGGGTGAGAGGACTCACCAGAGACAAAGTGGGAAACAGATCAGGCACACTGATGAAACACACTACTGAGGGGAGCAGTGGGCGCAACAGGAGAGGTCTGCCGCGCCATGTGGGACCCTCACTGGCCGGCCAGGATCGAACCAGCACTGCAGAGGCTGTGGGCAGTCCCACAGCTTGGCACTCAACCGCCTGCACCACCAAGGGAGGCCCTATCTTAGATCTTACAGTGTCAGAGCTAGGCCTCTTGGTCTTGCATTGCAAGTCATCATAAATGCTACAGGGGTTTCTTGTTAAAAGGTAGTAAGATTAGCCATATGTGGGCTAAATGCAAGCTGTTCTTCTTAAATAGGAATTCTGAGGCAGCCTGCCTTCCACCCAGAGAAGAGGGAAAGCCAAAGACAGATAATATGTCGAGGCCTGAGGATGCTCAGGTCTAGGGGAGTTCCTCCCCATTGTGGGGACGTCCACAAAAATAAGATTACTCCCCTGGGGCACACCTGTGGCTGCTGCCACTCTGGGGGTACGCCCATGGCTGCCCCCACTCTCCGGGGGTACGCTGATGGCTGCCCCCACTGCATCTGTCCATGACAGGTTCAGGCTCATTCAGGCACACATCCATGATGGGGTCTGCTCCCTCCATTCCTGTGGACTCGCCTCCTACATTCTTATAAATTTCCTGCTCTCACTCAACCTCACTATTTCTGTCAGGTTTTTATAACAATCTCTCTCATTTTGACTCTTTTTTGATCCCTTTCATGATTATAAGACTCTGGGATAACTCTAGATAATTTCACTTATCTGGAGAATTTAATAAAGAAGCAAAGTAAGAGAACAAACCAAAATGAACCCTTAAAATATGACTATTGAAACAAGGCTACCAGAGGGGCAGAGATGAAGTGAAGTGCAGATGAGGCCCAGTGAATTGGGTGCAGGATTATAGGGGCTTTAGTGGTGGGTGTGGTATAACAATGTACATTTTTTGAGGTGTGAAACTATATCCATAGAATACATACAGTGTTATAAATCAAATTTACCCCAATAAATATTAAAACATGTATTAATAAAGTCAGCTTCTTTCAAGACAGAAAGAAAAAAGGAAACCAATGGGGCAATAATTCATGAATGAATGAATGCCACACTGAGATACTAAATGGAAACGAAATACAGCAGAACATTTCACAAAGCTCACATTACCTTAGTTTCAAAATCTACGATTTTGGATAATGTAGAACACGAATCATCAAAGTTTAGTTTCATGGGACGCCTTTAGAGATAAAATATACAACAAAAATTTCATTTCTACATTGAAAAATCAAGTGAAACTTTGGCTACTTACATGCTAAATCAATTTTCTTTATATAATTCAAATTTGGGATCAATTTATTTTTTTCAAAAAAAAAAACTTTTGTATCTATTTCTACCTCTATTTCCCCCAGCCTGTAAAATGTCCAATAAAATCCCATTCTTGTGCCCATAACAAAAAAATTAGAGCTTCTGAGAAAAAAGTAGTTCTTACAAAAAGTACTGATGGTTAAATTGAAAATCCAATTAATAGATGGCATAACTTTTATTATCTGAACTACAATAAACCTGATAACCTAAAGAAAGAAGAAAGGTATACTGTTTCTTCTTCATAACCTGTCCGTGGTTCAAAGACCAATCTATGTCAGTCAAAAATGGCAGTCTTATTCCTTCAGCATGCAGACCACTTATTAGGATTCATTCCTTCCCTTCACTCTAAAATTGTATAGGGAATTCCCTAAAATGTTTGAAAACTAAATGTACTGAAGTCAAAGAATAATTACTAATCACAGAGAAATTAAAACATTAAAAATTATAAATTCTGATTATTTTTCCTATATAGGTCCTGCCTTTTTCAGGTCCCCATAAACTGGCAAGCCTTTAAAAATGTTCATAAGTACTCAGATACCCAAGGAGAGAGACTACTGCAAAGACAATGTCCTGAGTTCTGCCACTATTTCCCTTGCATACAATTTAAATATCTCCCTTACTACAGGGCTCCCATTCCCCCACATCTACCAGGCTCAGTGGCAGTCTCCAACCTCTAAATCTTCAACCTATGATGGCACAGATTCCAGAAACAAGGCTGGGCTGGGCTGAAATGACCAAGAGTAGGTCATTTCCCTGCTGCTGGAAAATAAGCGAAACAAAGCTTATGCTCTCACTACCAACACAGGCCTGTGATCAAGCAGCCAGATGAGGCCCTGTGACTGACCTGACAGTCATCCTAGCTCCATGCAACCCTGCCAGCACATGGACAGGGACATCGGTGAAATGGAAAGAGAGGCCGAGACTAAGAAACACCTGCCTTAGGTGAAAGATCTGTGTAGGTTAGTAATCTCAACTACCGTGGTAGGTGTGGGGGATCTAAGGCAGCTTCTGTCACTTGGGGTGGAGGAGGATATCACAATCCTATTTTCTATACAGAGACACTTCCTGGTGGCTCATATTGTTTTTATGTGTTTTGATATAAATGAAGTATGCTAGTTCCCTCAATTCAACAAAAAAGCAGCAAACTATTTAAGTCTCCTTTAAACTTTCTATTTAATATGCCTCTACTTAATATTCCCAACATACTTGTTCCTGTAGTTTCTCTTTATATAACTTGCATAAACCCCAATATTTTGTAACTCTTTTCTAAAACCCTTATTCCTATTAACTCGGTGGTGGTATTGAAGTTTGGACGCCTCTGCTACTTCATTCTTATCTTCTTCCATTGTGTTCACTAGATCCAATTCCCACCTCTCTTTTATTAAAAACTCACCTAGAGACAATCTCTTTTAAAAAGGAAAATTCTGGGCCTCCCCAGTGGCGCATCGGTTGAGCGCTGGGTTGCAAAGCTGCCCGCAGCCTCTGCAGCACCCAGTTCGATCCCCGGCTGCTCCCCGGCCACCGGAGGAGGGTCCCACATGGCGCGCAGACCTCTCCTGCTGCCCGCTGTTCCCCTTAGCAGTATACTTTGGTCCTTCTGCCTGCTCTGCTCCCCGCTATGGCTCTGGTGAATTCTCTCACCCTCCCGCTCTTCTGACTGTACCCAGTGCTTGTATAAATAAAAATAAATAAATCTTTAAAAAATAAATAAATAATCCTTAAAAATAAATAAATAAATAAAGAGGAACAATCTGAGTTTAAATCTCATTTTTGCCATATGCCATACCCAAAGAAATCAGTTTAATCTCTTTGAATTTCAAGTATTCATTTGAACAGCTATTTGGCTCAGAAGATAAACACAGGGTATTTGATTGACTGAATCTCTAAGATTCTTTAAAATTCTGAAATTCTACATGCTTTTTATTTTGCTATAGGGAATTGGAGAATAACTCCCTAGTAGACGTTGAAAAAAATAGAACAAAGCAATCATCAAGAACAACAGAGAAGAAAGTTAAAAAAAAAATAAAGAAAAGCTTATGGAACTTATAGAAAAGTTACGGAAAAAGAATAAAAAAGGGTATACCAAAAATGAAAAGACTACAGAGTACTAGCCAAGGCTACTAGCCTAATGATTACACCAAACTATGAAGTCACAAAGTATAGAAATCCATGAGAAATATCCTCTAAATAGATGCTGAGGTTAACATAAGCTGTTCTATAAACCACAGATCATCTTCACCTAAAGAAGAACAATTTATCTCAAGGACCACAAAATATCTTTACACCTAAGAAGACCTACATGATTGAGTCTTGCTGATGTAAAACCTGCAGTCTATGACCATAGCTGAGATCTACCCTAAAACTTTTGATGGTAGGTGCAAAGTTTTAGTTACCACTGCCATTGTTAAATGTATTGGGACAAATGCCTGGACTAAGCCAGCTTCTTAGGGAAACCTGAAAATAAAAATTAGCACATAACTAAATTGAACTTTCTGAGTTGGTTTGCGTTGGGTCTATATATTCATGCCAGAGCTACACAAGTACCTAGGGACAAGAGAATGGACAGGGAAGCCAGGCAGGCTAATGGTCAAGTCATGGAACAAATACCTTCTTAACTATGGAATCGTGGATGAACTAAGTTTGCCTTACAAACCATCTAGTTTGTAAGGCATTATTTTCACATGCGATGCTTCCTGAAGCACAGTTGCCTAATTGGTAAAAAGTGGGCTGGAACAGCAGTTACTTTGCAAAGCTATTGAAACAACTATATGAGATAACAAATGGGAAGCACATAACACAGTGTCTAGCCTGAAATAAAACACTCAACAAATACTGATTGCATTTCTCTGCATTCCATCAGTTGAGACATTTTTAAAATCTGTAAAATCCTACCTCTTAACAGTGTCCTTGTGAAAATTATCTTTTGCTAGTAAAGAAAAAAACACATTTTAATCAACAGTAGAAAATGTACAGAATATTAAGAGTATAAGACAGCTAACAAATATTCCTTAGGGACCAACTTGGAGACAATACTAGAAAGAACTCTTGGGCTCCCCCCTCCTTTATATTTATGAACAGCAAGACATCTGATATCACTTATCAAAGTATATTTAATGACATTTAGTACCAACAGTCAATTGCTATTTACAGTGAGCATAATTCTAGTCAAACCTATAGAACTGACACAAAATGGTATCATTAGCAGAATCAGCATCATAAACTGACAATGTCAAACCTAAATAGCATGATTCTTCTGGATAGCCATCATTAGAAATACTTAGAGGAGAGTAAAATAATTTTGCTGTGACATAACACAACTTCTCCAGGTTTTCAGTCAACACCACTTGGTTTACATTAAAACATGGACTATGATGGAGGATTATGGGTGCTTTGGTAGCAGGAAAACTACAGTGACCACATCTGAGAGAAGAAAACCTACATTGTGAGAAAACAAACAAGGATGTAAAGTAATGATATGTCGTCAATTTAAAAAACCAAGGAAACTTGGTCTAGAGACACTATACAATGCAGCAGGAAAAACAGGAAACACTTTTAGACTGTGACTCTAGTTTGATAAAGTACAGCCTGTGGAGACTATCTCCTTCCATAAATAGTCTCTCTGGATATACTTCATAGAATAGGATGGTTCAGTTAATGCTGCATAGTAGTGAATGATGTCATATTTCTCAACCCTCCCCATTATACATCCATCATTTATAGAAATTAGGATTTTTAGTTTGTAAGGTATTACTGTCACATGCTATGCTTATGAATAGCAGCAAAACCCAGAGAGAACAAGGAACATCTTATATGCGAACATTTTAAGTTGTATGGTATGATACACTATATATATGAACTGTATGATATCAAATATATGAAACTGTGTGATACCATATATATGAAATTCTGACAAAGGCATAACTATGGAGACAGTAAAAAGATCAGTGGTTTCCAGGAGTTAGAAAGAAGGGAGAGATGAGTAGACAGAGCACAGAGGATACTTAGAGCAATGCAACTATTCTGTATTCTGTAAAATACAACAATTGTGGATCCATGTCAATATACATTTTTCAAAATACATAAAATACACAGCACTGAGAGGGAACCCTAGTGTTAGAATTAATTATGACTTCTGGGTGACAATGATGAGTCAGTGTAGACGCACACATTTTTATATTTTTTATAAAGGTAAAACTGTGATGCAAGATGTCAACAGCACATTTGGCTGCACATGTGTGGGAGCCAGGATATACAGGCACTCTGTACTTTCTGCTCAGGTTTGCTGTAAACCTAAACCTTTTCTAAAGACTTTTTTTTCCAAAGGGTTTCCTCTGACCTGCTACTACCACATAATAATTTATCAAGGCACAGTCACTTCAAAAATGAAAATAAAGTAAGCAAATACGGATATTATCTCCCTAGCTGATGTACATGAATATATATATAAAATAAGCTCTTTCAATTTTAAACTTAAGAGGCAAAATCTGATAAATATTATTGACTATGTTGTTTTCTAATTACAATGGGATTCAGCATCATAAGAATCAAATTAGATCATCTGCCTAATAAGCAATTTTTATTTTAATTTTAAATCAGAACTTGCAATGCTTATTTTGTCTCAGAATTATCCTGAAAGAGTAAGAAAATATAAAGAATAAATTGTAATTATCTATAATAACCACAGTAGTTTCTGTATAAATATCTGTTAAGCACTCATCAAAAATCAAAAATGTAACCAGCACTGTAATTTAAGGTGGATGATGCAACTGAAACTAATACTATATCTTTATATTGCCTATTAAAATAAAATTTTAAGATAAAGCCAAACATTAAGGTTAGCATAACTACTAGAAAGATTTCAGGCAGTGAGCCTGAGACTGCTCTCCTTAGAAATTCCTGCTTGAAATGGCTGACCCTTGGTGGGTGTCTGGGAAAGTGGATTTGGGGAAGGTTCCCTCTATTCCCCAATTGTGCTAAATTAGGAGTACAAGCAATGTGGTTTCTGCTGAACATTTGCTTTCATTCTGGGGAAGTGGAATTTCAGTACATGCTAGGGAGAAGATGTCTAGGCTATAGCAAAACACTGGAGCACTGGGGCTGGCAGACACCCACTTTACATGTGCTGTCTATTTTGAGATGGAGGAACTAGGCACATTCTGAGAATGCCACAGGGAAAAGACGCTTAAAACTTGCAACTGTTTTCCTTCAGAGTTTTCCCCAGACACCTTTTCACTTTGCTGAGTTTTCCTTGCATCCTTTCACTATAATAAATCACAAGCATGAGGGGCCTCCCCTCCCCAGGGGCACAGCGGGTTGAGTGCAGCACTGTGAAGCTGTCCGCAGCCTCTGCAGTGCCAGTTTGATTCCTGGCCAGGAAGGGAGATTCCCACATGGCACTGCAGACCTCTCCTGTCCTGCCCGCTGCTCCCCTCAGCAGTGTATTTCAGTCCGTCTGCCTGTTCTGCTCTCTGCTCTGTCTCTGGGGAATTCTCTCACCCTCCTGCACCTCTGGCCTGTACCCCAGTTCATGTATAAATGAATAAATGTTAAAAAATCAATCACATGCATGAAAACTACTATATGCTGAGTCCTGCCAGTTCAGTGAATAACCCGAGCTGGTGTGGTTAGGGAACCTCTGACACAACCACATGAAATGAAATTCTTATCTTGAGGGTTTATATGTCAGACATAATTACTGTCAAAATGACAATTCACAGAATACCTTTACTTGAATCTGTGCTTGATCCTGGTCCTGAAAATGTGTGTACTTCTGTCCATTCAACTAAATGCATAAAAGATACAGATGAAACAAGGATATCAGAAAATAATATGAAACAAGTAACAACTCTATATTAAAAAGAATTTAAAAATAAAGAATACTGATGAGTGACAATATGTTCTATAGCATAAAAGTTCCTGTAAAGAAAATGAAAGGCTCACATAGTCAATTTTCTTCAACTAAGCAGGGTTTATTTAATTCCTCTTTATAATAGTTGTGACACCAACAGGTAACTGGAATAATTATGTAAAAATACAACTATCACATATGTATAATAACATACTGATTATAGAATACTGGTTTCTAATTCTTCCCTTAATTTCTTATAAAACTAGAAACATAGTTTAGGGGTCTCCCTGGTGGTGCAGCGGGTTAAGCACAGCACTGTGGAGCTGTCCACAGCCTCTGCAGCACGGATTCGATTCCCATCCAGTCAGGAAGATTCCCACATGGTGCAGCAGGCAGGCCTCTCCTGTCTCACCCGCGGCTCCCCTGGGTAGTGTCTTTGGTCCATCTGCCTGTTCTGCTCCCGGCTCTGTCTCTGGTGAATCCTCTCACCCTCCCACACCTCTGCCCTGTACCCCAGTTCTTGTATAAATAAAAATAAATCTATAAAAATAAACATATTTTAAAACAAGTCCTATTTGTTTGAATGTGATTAGAGGAAATATATACAAACTTAAATTTTAAGAACTTTTTTTTGGAAAGGCAATACTGTCTCAGATTTCAAATGACTACATGTAATTTCTTTAATTCTGAAGAACAAAGCAATTAAGAAATTTTAAGTATACAGGCAATTTGTACATCTTTTTCATTGCTCTTTCATTTTCAAAATTCCTGTATTCTTATTTTTTCCTCTGTGGTAGCACCACCAAGAGTAATTCACTATCTGAAGTCTTACCTAGATCATTCTCTTCCTTCTTTTTATCATTTTCCTTCATTTCTTCCTTTTCGTTCTTTTCATTCTTTTTGTTCTGTTTGTCCTTTTCACTTTTATGGTCAAGTATTATTTTGTGATTGCTATATGTAAAGAAAGGAAATTAATAAAATTGCTAATTTTAATACTTATGTGAATGTTGAGAGAGACCCTGCACAGTGAGCAGAAGGGTCTTGACCTGAGTCTCTAAGGCATGTGAAAACACATGCATCACGGAGGAAAACCTCTGAGTGACTGGAACTGCTGTTGAGTGCCCCGAAAGTGATCTGTGTAGAGTCATGCCTCAGTATCTCCACAGCCAAAAACCAATTAGGAGCAAAACTCCTCTGCTCTAGCTAATGAGCAATCAGATTACATATAGGAGCTGACCACCTGGCACTTAAAAGTCGAGAGTAGGCAAATATCAGCAGCAAAATAAAATAGTTAATCATTTCAGCTGTCATTTTATGGTGCACATTGATGTTATGCCTAATGCACTCTGAGAAAGTATATAATGAGCACTAAGACAATAAAGATTCACTGCATGCTGGACATGACAGTCCCCCATGTCTGATTTCCCTCACCCTCATGTTGCAGGTCCAGGATTCAATAGAAGTCCACATGTGAACAACATTTTTATTCTTAGAATATTTCAGGGAATAACAGAGAATATCAAAACTTTAATTATCCCACACACTTCAAATGTGTAAGAGCTACAATTTGTTTTTAATCAAACAGTTAACTTAAAGGTGAAAAGGGGCTGTAGAGTGCAGAAATTAGAGTTAGATTAAAATATGGAAAGCATCTGTATGTCAAGTTTCAAATAGCCATCTGATCCTGGACAAACCACTTCCCTTTGGCTCCCTTTTCCCCTCTAAAACAGATATCTGGCTGTCCCATTCACAGAGTTATTAGGAAATTTAATATACCCACCACACCCCAAAAACAACAAACATAAAAAAAAAACTAATGCTCAGAGAAATACTGAAGCAATGAAATAATTTCTTTTTGAACTTTACTGGTAGAACTTGGGATACCAAACTTCATTAAATGTGTGCTTTTTTTATAGGTTCTAACAACCAAATCTTATAATTTGGCTAGTGAATGGCTCTTCCCCTGGGGCTTAGAATTCAAAGGCATCTCAGTTACTATAGAATTTGTAACTATATTTATAAATATATCACCTCATTAGATAACATAATTTTCCCCCATAACCAGTCACATGAAGAACAGAAAACTAAAAATTCAAGCCTGGGTTTGACTAGTTCTATTCCTTTTCTACCTCTTCAAATTCATAACTAGTAGATCGTCCTTAGAATGATATGTAATCCCCAGGTTCATATCCAACTGACCTGGAAGACACAACCTGCTTTCAGAATACATGGAAATTGAAGAGTCACAGATGGGGTTTAGCTTTCCTAACAACCAACTAACCATTCCACTGAATTACCTCCTTGTGAAGGAGATTCTGAAAAATATTTGAAACTTCACACAGATACAAGTCACTTGGGGGGTTTTCACTATTATGAAAAACTGATCATTTGAGGGATCAACCTTAATGAACCAGTTAGCACCCACTACTCTGAGAAGGACAATATGGCACTTTCCACAACTTATAAAAGGTGTCCCACAGGATATAAAGCAGCTTTGGGGTACAGATCTGGTACCAAAAGAGAAAGGATAATCTTAGCACTTCCTGCACCACTGCTTCAACTTCTCTGATAGCTGAGACTGGGTCCAAATAATATCTGCTAACAAAAAAGACAGACATGGTCAAGGTGTAGGCTAAGTTTTTGAGTGGGGAATAAGGGTGTGTGTGGCTAAAGCTTGGAGGGGGAGCCGCAAGAACATAGTGGCTGAGCATATGACCATATGTATATGAACAAAAGAAAGTCGTTTCATTGAAGTCCTAGTGGAAATCACCATGGAGACGGAGGAATCTGGATCAGCAGAGGCATCCTGGGAGCAACGGTCAATAGTGACCAGACTACAAGAGCAGTTTCAGGAGCAACACTGCAGCAACAGAATCAATGGGGACAAAAAAATGATTAGCATGCCTTTCACCATTTGCCCTCCATGCAACTTGTGAAAAAGAAATGTCTTTCATGGATTGAAAGAACGCGTTGCTTAGGTTCTTAGAAAATTCAAGGGGGAAAGATAGGCAATAGCATCTAAGGGGAAAATATAGGATTTTTTGCTAAAATGAACTTTTCAAAATGCAAATATCTAGTCAGAAAAATCAGACATGTGACATGATTTTGTGACATGATTTTGTAGAGTTATGCTGGAATGAAGTGGATCACATCAGAATCCCTAAGGATGAAGATTAAAAAGTGCCCACTGCTACTCCCAACTAGTCTAGTCATGGCTTGGTTTCTGGCCGATGCTGTGGACTACCGCAATGCCATTCCACAACTGCCTACCCAAACTATGAAATCCCACCTGTTACAGAAGAAGCAGCAGTTAAATTCTTTTAATCCTCAGGTTAGTGATAGCTAACATTTTAATGTAAACACTTACTTAATATAACCATGAAGAAGAGCATACTGGTCAGCAGTCCTTCCACCCCGATCTTCAGAAGAGCAATCAATGCCATGCCGGAGGAGAATATGAATGACGTCTGGTGAATCATGGCATGCAGCAAACGCGAGGGCTGATCTAAAATAGCAGAGATAACTTCACCCTTGGGAACTTAAGTTACTTAGAGAGCTACTTGGATCTATTCTACCAAATTCATCCCTTGCCTGTCTTTCTAGAATTGACCATTTACGTGTGCAAGTATTCATCTCTGTAACTTAACTTGAAGGCTAAAAGGCGGCATCGTGTCACATTGGGACCCATCACAGTAGAAGCCGCTAATTTAAGGCCCTTTGATGGACAAGAAACAATGCCAAGATCACTTATCTGAAATAGGTGAAGCTCTGAATGAATTATTTTCCATTTCTTCCTTAGTCTGTTGTTATCAGTTAAAGGTTAGGTAAGTAAAAGTTATTTGCAAGCTTAAAACAGTGATATTGATAATAATGGTAACAATACTCAGAGCTGCAGTTAATGATGCTGATAATGCATTGCTAAGCATCAAATTAAGTGCTATATCAACAATCTTACACAAAATGATCCTCAAAAGATATACAGTTGACCTTTGCACTTTGTAGGGGTTGGGGTGCTGACACCCAGCACAATGAAAATCCATGCTTTTGAACTCCCCCAAACTTTAACTAGTTATAGACTGCTATTGACTGGAAGTCTTACTGATACCATAGACAGTTGATTAACACATTTTTGGTATTTCTTTACATTCTTACCATAAGGAAAGCTAGAGAAGAGAAAAAGTTATGAAGAAATTGATAAGATGCATTCACAGTATTGCAGTATATTGAGTGATAGCGTAAGTTTACTCCCACCCCTTCTGCTCACTGCAATAGAAACAGGAGGTAGACGTTAAATTATTAGTCAGTCATTAGTATATATTAGTCAATTTTATGCTCTAATGATTTAAAACTGCATCTTTACATTGGTTCACATTTTCTTTAAGAATGCCGCACATGCACAGTCTGTACACACAGATGGTGTACAGTGTGTAAGTATTAACAAACTTTTATTTTTTATAAGAGATTTGTATAAAAGTTATGGTAGTAAATGATAAAACAGACTATTATCTATATGTAATTTATGCATTCATGACATATCTAACTTTTTCTGAATATTTTCAATATTTCAAGGCTATAGTTTGTGAGTTTTTCAAGTTGTGCTGTTCAGGTGTCAATTGTGCTATTATCTTCCTTTTCATATGAGGAGCATATTGGCTGATGATAAGCAATGTTCCTAAGGTCACACACCTAGCAAGTGGCAAAGATAGGAATTAAACCCAGGCCTGTGGAATCTAAAACACATCTCTTCTCTGTCACCTACTTATGAATTTTCTTTATAAAGAAGAAACTTATTCTTTATAAAGAAGAAATTTCTTTCTTACTTCCACCCATATCAATTGAAAGTAAAAGCAGGAAAATAAACTAGAAGTGGCAAAGGAAAAAACCAATGATCCTATAGTATCTAGTAATAGTAATTAATATTCACATAGGGATATAAGTTAATATAATTAGTAATCTTCAAAGAAAGCAATTTATAACAAGTATTATCCAAAAAATAAAATCAACCTTTTTATGTCTAATATGCATCTTTTAAGGAAAAATATTGAAATGGAAAGGCTAAAGTTGTATTACTAGAAGGATGTGCAATTTCAGGTTGGTGTCATATAGTAAACTAAAAGTTAGACTCCACACTTCACAAGACTAATAAACCAACAGGAAACCATGTGAGGTAACATAAGGGCATACAACCGAAAGAATCAGATTGTGTCATCAGCTAACATAAGAACTATGAATCCTGCTATGTTGTTCTTCATATTACACAGTAAGAATAACTGGTTTTCCAAGGGCAAGTCCTAGGAGTCTGACTGTGGAACTGATGTGCCAGTGGGGGATGGAGAGAAGTGTGTAGATTCCCAGGGTGGGAGGGTGCACAATGGATATGTGGGAGGGTTGTGGGTGTTATAGTGGTGGTTGTGGCATAGTAACATACATCTGAATAGGTGGGATCCTTTACTTCTGAATTCTATACAGTGCTGTACACTAATGTTGCTTTAATAAATGTGCACGTGTGTGCACACACACAATTAAAATATTTGGGGAAAAAAGAATTGGTTCTCTTCCTAACAGGACATGTTGATATTAATAATTAAAACCCATGTGCTTCTTATTTAATTTAATCTTTCTGGTTTCAGTAATTGTTACCACTCTAGAACCACATAAAATTTAAAATACATACCTTCCAAAACTATCAACAGCATTTATATTTGCTCCCTTGCTTAGCAAAAACTCTATTAATTTATTTTTTTTTTGACTCACAGCATATAAAAGTGGTGTATATCCAATCTGCAAACAACAAACACAATTTATGGTTTACAAAATCACATATTTTAAACTGAATTTTAAAACTTAAAAGAGATCTCCTGAACTCAAACCTATAAGAAAAATCAATTTAAAAGTAACCCCTTCCTTCTCACCAGTCACTTCATATGTGCTGTTCTTTCTCTTTAAAATACTTCTTACTCTAGCCTCAACAGATGCAAAGTTATTGTCCAACACTCTTGTCAAGAATTTCTTGGTCCCAAGAATCTTGCTTCCACTACAGAATTTACCATGGTATACTTTAGTTATTTTATTCCTCACCATCTAAACCAAGAATTTCTTGAGGCCATAGGATGCTTGTTTTTTTTAAGCCCTTGTAGCGTAAAGAAAATATCAGGCTTTTCTGCCCTCCCACCATCAGGACAGATGATGGATCCTTGAGGTCCTGAATGCATGCCTGATGGCGGGCACCTGGAATAGGGTGTGGGCAGATGTATATGGGATTCACCTGGGCTAAGACTATGCTTTTTTAAGGGCGGCATCACGGGGACGTGAGCAGAAGCCAAGAAGCCGAGAACGAACAGAAGCCGAGAGAAGGCCGGAGAGCCCACGGAGTGAAGACCTGCTGGGGGCTGGGAGGCCTGCCAGCCTCCCAGCGCCCCAGCACCCCTGCCTGCCATATGCCTGGTGAACCCCAATAAAAGACCTGCAAAACCCCTGAGGGCTCCAGAACTCCTCCTTTACCCGGTCTCCATGGGATCCTAGAAAACCTGCCCTGTGTCCAGTCCTGACCTACATCCCTGTATCTCCAAATTCTGAGACAGTAATAAATGCTTGAACCATTTTTTATTGAATTAATAATCTCAATGGTCATCTCTGGAATAGTGGTTCTTAAATTATAGTCCAAATAACCTACTTTTGGCAGAAGTTAAGGACTATGCTCCACTAGAAACATTCCATGATCATTTACTGCTTTAGAAAATTATAAAACATTACATGTCCAGTTCTAAAAAAATCTGTATAACTTTGCTGAATCCCTTTTGAACAATACTTTCTTGTGGCAAACATTAACATTTGAGGAATTAAGAGTTCCAGGGATCATTTTGAGAATTTTCTACTAAAGGTGATGGTTTTCTTCCAGTGAGGCACATTTTTTTTATTCCTTTTATTTTTGCTCTTTTTATTTTTATTTTTTAATATTTTATTTTATATAATTCTTACATCATTTTTCATTTTTGCACAATGTATGCATTTTCATTTTGGTTATATTCCCCATACAATTGCACCACCCCATTATTTTGACCCTAATCCTTGCTCTCCCAGCCCCTCAGCACCCGTAGTGTGTCTCTAGTTTATAGTTGCTTGTTGATCTTGTTTTTTACTTTGTATTAATTAGTCTTTTTCCTGATCCCTTATTTAGGTTTTCTAAATTCCTGCTATGAGTGAGACCATCCAGTATTTTTCTTTTTCTTTCTGACTTATTTCGCTGAGCATGATGCCTTCTAGCTCCATCCATGTTGCTGCAAACTGCATGGGTTTATCTTTCTTGATTGCTGAGTAATATTCCATTGTCTATATGACTGGATCAAGAAGATGTGGTACATATGCACAATGGAATATTACTCAGTGAGGCACATTTACTTGGTTCTCTGCTATCAGTGGTACCTGGCACCCTGATGTCACTATCCGGCAATCTTACTTCACTTGGATTACTAAGGACATGGGCTCTGAATTAAAAAAAAATAGGCTTCAAATGAGTTCTGATTGCTTATTACTAAATGGTCCTTGGGTTGCCCCTATTAGAAGATGGAACTTTTTTATCTTACCTTAGTAAGAGAAAATTCAGTTTTTAAAATTCACTTTTAGTCTGGTTTTCATTTTCATTGCCACTGAAAATTATTTTCTTTTTTTAGAAGAATGGGGACCAGAAATAAAAATACAATGTCCTCCATATGTTGAGAATTTGGCAAAAAAAACACAGAATTTTCCTTTACCAAATAAAAATTATCATTTGTAAACCCTGAAGAGCATCTGAGTAAATATAAACTAAAGGGGAAAAAACAGCTCTTCCCTCTATTGGAAATTACCCTGAATAGCCAAATTTCCAAGTTAGCCCACGTGTTTATGATTGCTCTCTTCCTTTTCCCTTTTCCCTCCTCAGGCTTGGCCAGAGAGAGAGAAATCATTTTATGAAAAATATTGTTTATGAAGCAAAAATTCATCATCAGCAGCAGACTTCTTTCATATTACTTTTGTTTTGAGTTTTAAAATAAAGACTATTTCCCAGGCAAATTTTGTTGTCCTGTGTTTTCATTATTAGGAAAAAAATACTGGGTTGAAAATAAAATTTTTAAAAATAACCTTTAACCAATTCAGTGCACAAATACTTGGCAAACACCCCTATAAAAATGCTAAGCCCCTCTACTGTATCTTTTAGACATATTATTATTTAAAGTGGAATTTTAGACAATTATTTAAAACCATTTTCATACAGGGAGTGCGCGACCCTCCAATATGTACATGTGACCCACCTATGTCAGGGCTGTGGTTACAGAAGGTAATGTATGTCCAGATGGAAAAGCAGATCGAATGACTTCCCTTTCACCTGCTCCCCTCTACATCTATGCCCCACTGATGAGCTATGCAAGAATGAGCAGGACTTCTTGCTGCGGGAAGCCCACAGAGGTTCAGAGCTGGCAGCATAGTGAGCAACACACGTGGATGCCCTTGTTCGATGTCAAGACATGACCTGACCCCTTGCCCTGATTTCGGAACCTAGGGTGCTGGGCCCTGACAGCCTGCTGCTTCTCTCCGTGGGTAACCATGCTGGCTGTGGCGTCTCAAGTCCCCCTCGTACCCAGCCTAGTAGCACCCATTTCTTGGACCCATGCAGAGTACCTAGCACCTATCATGTCTTCAGTCTTTTGTGGGTGCTGAGCCTACACCCACTGCCAGACACTAAGGAAAAGTTTTTCCAACAGGGGTGCATACGTGATGCAGTGACAGACTTTTGGCCTTTCCGTGGGCACCATCGTTCTCTAGATCTCCCTGACTTGGCTTCAGAGTTGTGGTGATAGGCCCTTGTGTATAGTCTTCAGGATAATGTATGCATGCATACATATCAGAGAGATATAGATAATAAAATGTTTTGTGGCTTAAAAAATGCAGTTCCTATGTTTTGTAAAAAAAATTACTTGGTCTATACCTTGTTTGGTACCTCAATATTTGCTTTGTGTAAAAGCAGCTTTGTTATTATGGACTCATTTTCATTTTGAACAGCATAGTGGAGCGCAGAGTTGCCATCAGCGTCCAAAATATCTGGATCAGCACCATGTTCTAGAAGAATACGTACACATTCTTCTTCCTGGTTTTGTACTGCCTGTCAGTATCACACAAAGAAATAGTAAATTCTAGGAATTAAGGTTAAACATTTTGTAGGTTTTGGCAATTAGCTAACTTAAATGAGGTTAATGTAGTAAATTCATTTCCAGTCAAGTAACCTGAGTCAATTCCATCCCATGCTGGTTGAGTTGGCTACCACATACCTTCACCAGAGCTGTCCTGTGCGCGGCATCACACAGGTTAAGGTTGCATTTTCTCTCTGCAAGCAGAGTGACCACTGCACTGTGACCATGGGCTGCGGCCAAATGGAGGGGAGTCCTATGAGAGTTAAAGGCACCTTTAGGAAATCATAGTGCAAGATCTCAAATACACCACTACTCTTGGAGCTATAAACATGAATGAGCTAGTTATTCCAATGTCTCCACAACATCATTTTCTTGGGGAAAAGGACATTTATTAGCTCTTCTCACTCACCACATTAATGAAAGAGCAGCCTGTTTGAATAGAAAAGCTTGACCTTTGGAGTCAGTACCACTGGACTTGAATCCAACTTTACTCTGTCACTTATCAGCTGTTTTAGCCTTTCTATGCTTCAATTTCTCTTCAGTGAAAGGGGGATAAAACAGTCCTTGTCTCACAGAACACTGTGATGATATTACATGAGACTCTATGCAAAGTGTTCAGAATAGTCCCCAGCACAAAGAGCAACTCAATCTTATTAGATAATATTACTCGTATTACCACTAGCACCACTTTGTGAAGGCAATAACTCAATTAAATAAAATGATTCAAGTACACCAACTTTGCAGGTATATTTAGGTTTAGAGGGAGAACTGTCCTTCATTGATTCAAAGATGCTCCCAGCTTCTCACATTTAACCTCCTGACACTGGAATGCATAAATGTATAATTCATAATGTCTCATAACCATAATTAACAGCATTTAAAAAAGTCTCATTGCTACATCAAATAGTGGGGTATCACATCATCCACAGTATGGCACACTAAGTGAATTATAGTATAAACAACATGTCTATTGCAGTTCTACTCATATGCTTGGCAGTTAAAGAAACTGTAATTGTTTTTATTTTTTTTCTTTACATGCATGCTTTATTCTATGTACAACAAACATTTTTTGCTTCCTCATTTTGTCCTTTCAAATTTCATGAATTATATTTAAAGCATTAAGAGGCAAGAGAACTAAGCAAATAATTTTAAAATGATTCTTTTTAAATTTTTTAATTATTTATTTTTTACATCATTGTTCATTTTTAAACAATATTTGCTTTCCCCTCCCCAGGTGTAGTCCCCATAGAATTTCCTTCACCAATGGACCAGTGCATCATCACCACAGGCCCTTGGGTTCCTCCCTCCCACCCTCTGATACCTCTCCCTCCTCCTCCCCTGCAGGATACCTCTGGCTTAAAATTATCTGGTTTTGTTGTGTTGTGTCAACAATCAAAAATGATAAACTAATTTTTGGATGGAGATGGAAAGAATTATGCTCAGTGAAATAAGTCAGAAAGAAAAAGAAAACCATATTGGATGGTTTCACCTATAGGAGGAATAGAGGGGACCCAAATAAGACATCAGTGTAAAAAATAATAACAGTATAAAAAATGATTCTTGCTGCAGGGGGCATTGTTGCCCCAGCCAGATAGGATACTGATAAACAGCTAAGAGAAAAGGCCTTACACCGTGGGGCTGAAGATCTGGCATAACTTTGTTTTTTGTTCTTGGTCATAGAGAGAGAAAAATTTATCAAAAAGTATATTAGGCAATAAATTATATGTATCAGCATACTATAAGTAAATAGCACGGAAAATTGTTTGTTTAGAAATAAGTTGTTGGGCAGCTTGGCCCACTTGACAATGGGAGACGGTTTGTTGTGCATGCCCGACAAGCAATCCAGCACAATTGTAGTGGGTCCTTCTTTTGCCTTCTCTAGAAGTTTCTTGGGAAAGTTTTTAAAAGAATCTATTTGAGTTAGGAGTTTCTAAATAGAAAAAAGTTCTGATAGCTGAGTAGCAGCCGGTCCCCAGCTGAAGGCCATGAGGATAAAAGGAGTCTTTTCTTGTTTAGGCTTTGGCTGATAGGGAGGTACTGGCGGCTATCAACTGTCTTAGGTTATTGTTTAGCTGAAACAATGAGTTTTAGTGAAAGGCTTAGTTTTTTATTAACCTTGAAGGTTGCCTTCTTACTGAGAGCACGTAGTGGCCAAAAGCCCATAGAAAAAGAGATGCACTGATTGTTTCTGCTTTGTTTCTATGCACATGATAATGTAATCTCACTGCTTGCAAAAAATGTATAAATAAAAAACCTGCTGAGCCTCTCGGCAGAAGATACTAACACCTCACCTAGTGTAGGTGTCTCCTCATTCTACCTCATCCCCTTCCCCTCAGTCCTTTTGTTTTCGCCGATGCCGTCTCATCCTTTCAGGAACCCCTGACATGACATTTTGCCGGAGGCTGGTCCCCGGCAGATTCTTATTACAAATTTTCAAGAAACTTTAGGCCATAAACTTTAGGCCAAACTTATGATTCCTATGAATAGAAATGGCTTATTTTATGCACTATTTTTAGTGGTAAATGCTGTGGAAGTCAGTATGCCAACTATGACTATTAGTATTCAATCTTATTATACATTTTCAAATAGGCAAGTAAAGATTATCTTTTATAATTCCCTGGTTTTAGAAATGCTTTTGTTTCCAAGGAGGCAGGAAAAACTTCCACTGAGAATAGGTGATAATTCATTACTTCAGTTTGAAATTTCTCACCTTGCTCAGACTGGCCATGTAGCTTTTAAGGATAAAATATGTAGAATATTTCTGCTATGTAATGATGAACAAAATTGGGTTGAATGAATGGATAAATACAGCTGGAGACTTCAATATGTGTATGATTTAATCTCCATTACTGTCCCTGGGAAAGTCATTACTCAAGTAGCAACCTTTCAAGTAGTGTAAACCAAGTCTACCTATGGGCGAACACTAAAGGCTGGGGAGTCAGTATAATCAACTTGAACAACCACCAGCTACAGCATCTAAGAGAGCTGAGGCTGCCACTCATTCAATGCTTTAAAAAAAGAAAAAGCTTTTAGGAAATAAAGCAAAATATTTGCTATAACAATAATCATCACTGACAATTATTTGTAACAATAATAATAGTAATTGTCATCATATATGCCTACTATTTATATTTTCATAAATATGCCAGTAAAATAACATGGCTGATCTATAATTATTTATAAAGTTATTTATAATCTATCTATTTAAATATGTACATAATAATCAGCAAGTAAATATAAAAAGATTCACTTTACTCTTGAAGAGGCAAAATAAGTCAGTAGATACCTATCCTCAAGAAAATGTTTAAAAAATGAAAAAAGAAAATATTTTTATCTGTGGAACATCCATATTCTTGCGGTTCTCTGCAATACTTCATTTATAATAAATTTATACTAGAATGTATATACATGTTCACTGCAAAATAACAGATTTTTTAAGTGTTAGTTATAATGCAGAAGCTCAGAAATAAAAATTGGATCACATTTTGCACAAGTTTTCAACTAACAGATTATACTGGGATGTATGTATTATCAAATAACGCTTTTCCTCACTAAATTGTCTCCCAATGTACATCTTTGCTACTCAACATATCTGTCTCTGTCTCTTTCTAGAATAACAAATTATCTCATGAATGTAGTGGTTTATTTACATAATCCATTGTATGACTCCTACCGAATACACTATTTAAGCAGTGCTGAGAAAAAATAATTGCATGTTACAGTTCTCTACTTCCTAAAAATATTTTACAATGAAGTTAACTAATGGGTAAAGAACTACATAATTTTAAATGTGGTACTTGCCACCTAATTGCCTATTTGAAAAGGGAAAACAGATTGAAATATGAGCCACAGAGTAAGTGCCATTGTGTGACATCCCCACAAACACAGTAGATAAGAAATTATTTTTTGGCTCTTCCATTACATCAATTCCTTTACCACCTGGCCCAAACTGTTTGTTCCACTGTACACTGGTCACTTGCAGTATTGCAAAACGTCCAATTTCAAATTAGAAGTTTCCTTTTAGTTGATTTAAAAAAAAATATTCCTGTTTTTAAACAGGAAGAAGATAAATTTTTATCTGATATTTTAAAAAAAAAAGTTGTAAGCACATGGTCCAATTTATTTTTGATAATAATATCCTTTGGATAAAGAGAGGGTTTTCATTTTTCATGTTGCTCGGTTGATCTCAAAATTCTTCCTTTGAAAGGCATTCTTAAAGTAACTGTCAACATCAAAAACATAGCAGAAGATCTGGTAATAAACACACAACCACAACACAGATGTGTGCATGCACGTGCACACATGCGCACACACACACACATGCCAAGGTAGCTGGACCAAGTTCCCAGGTATGGGGCCTCCCCTGCTGGCACAGTGGTTGAGCACTGGGCTATGAAGCTGCCTGCAGCCTCTGTAGCGCCGGTTCGATCCCCGGCCATGGGCGAGGGTCCCACATTGTGCGACACTGCTCCCCTCAGCAGTGTACTTCTTCATCAGTCTGCCTGTTCTGCTCCCCGCTCTGGCTCTGGTGAATTCTCTCACCCTCCCATGCTTCTGACTGTACCCAGTACTTGTATAAATAAATAAATAAATCTTAAAAAAAAAAAGTCCCCATGTATGCGCTATGGGTGGGAAGGTCCACACTTAGGGTACAAGCTTCAGCTTGTACCCTAGAAAGAATCTTCAGGGAGCATGCTATTGATCTAATCCAAAACCAACCATGGAGAAGCCCTGCCCACAACATGGCAGTGCACGCACATTGACCCCTCTCCTAAAAGCATCTGTAGAAAAAAAGAGGGGAGGCGTAATAAGCTTCTGGAAAATCCAGACTCTTTGGTCAGACATCAGAACATCTTCAGGGAGATCCAAAGCCTGAGAAGGATACCAGCCGTAGCCCAGTGCCAAGCAATCAGTGACTCACCTACATTGGAGACCTCTGGAGACACCCCACAGGTAAGAAACTGTGACGCCAATGAGGCCACCAACAGCACAGAACCCTGGGGACCCCAATCCTGGGCTCTCAGCACTCTCACCTGCATCCTCAGAGACCCTCAGACACCACACCAGTGAGAAAGTGGGACCCCCAACACATGCAGCCTGTGTTCCAAGAGAGGAGGAACAAAAGTTTGGAAGCAATGGGAAAACATTGAATCATCTAAGAAGTTGAGTTCAGAAGGTGAAACAAACTAAGTTCGACAGGATAGCGTGCACTGAGCAGAGTGGGGGCTCCTGCAGGTCCCAAGCCTGTGATTGGGAAATGAGCTGAGCCCAAAAGGGTTCAGCCTGACAGGGTCCCACCCCACCGGGATCCACCACCAGATTGACCTGCAGGTACTGGGAGAGTGCAGGCCCTGCATCACTCTTGGGAGCTATGGACCACAACACTCCCCTCTGGAACTGAGAGAGGGAGGTCCCCACAAACAGAGGTGAGAAGGACAGCATTTGCAGAGTGGAGTGCAGCTCCTGCATGCCCCAAGCCCTCGCTTTTGGAACTGGACTGAGCCATACTGGGCTGGGGCAGTACCCGCCATCAGGTGACCTGCCAGCACCAGCAATGTGCAGCTCCTGCACCACTGCTGGAAACTAGGGACCCCATAATACCCTCCTGGAACTGAGGAAATACAGAGGACAGGAATCATTGGGGACAGCACCCATCCATATATTCACAGCATCACTACCCTTGTGGAGATGTGGCCCAATAGTGCTGGACTTGGTCTCAATACCAGTTCCCGACATCCCAGAAGGAGCACCCCAGACAGAGGCACGGCAGTACCAGCATCACAGTGTCCCAACATACAGAACAAACTAGAAAACAAACAACAGGGAGAAGGAAAAATACAAATAACCAAGAAAGCCCACAGGAGAAGGGCACACCACAAAAGGGAATTAGCCACCAGAACTCAACAACAATGACATGGAAGAACTTCTCTGCCCACCAGATAGGGAATTTAAAATTGGCATGATTAAAAAACATAAAGAAGACAAAAAGGAAGAAAATGATATGAAACAATTAGTGAACCCAAGAATGAAACTGAAACCTTAAGGAAGGAAATAAAAGAAATGTAGGAGATTCAAAGATCATGGAGGAGCTAAAGAACTCTGGGAAAAGTGATGAAAACACAATTGATGAAATGGAAGAATGAATCAGTGCTCTCGAAGATATAGACATAAAAAGAACTAAAACAGAAAAAGAGAAGTACAAAGGAAAAAGAATGAAGAAACACTTTGAGAACTAGATGACTCCATGAGGAAAGGAAATATAAGAGTCATAGTGTTAGAGGGAAAGGATATCCTGAGAGAACTCCATAGAGGCTTTGTGCATGCCACCCCCACTCCATCAAGACACTAGGAACTACAATTCCCATGATCCCCAATGGGAAGTTGCAAGGACCTAAGGGCAGTGTTAAGTAGCCATTTTCTCAGTTTACAAATAAAACCAGCCAGGTTAGTGGGATCTGGGGGCACTTGGCTCATGCTCTTGGCCAGGCAGGTTGGGTCTCGGTGGGTCATTTGGGATTCTAGATAGGCGGAATGGGTAAGACGCATTTAAGAATCCATCTCCCTCTTTTCTCCCTGAGTTGTACATTTCCTCATTTCCCTTTCCCTTGTAAATAAACCTTTGTTAACCTTTTGTGTGTGCCTGCAGAGTGAGTCCCTTTTAAGCATGCGGGGGGAGGACATACAGTCAGGCAACCCATTTTAGAGCAGGATTGCCCTGTAACAATAGGAATCCCAGAAGTAGAGGTGAGAGAATAAGGAACTAAATCTATTAAGGAGATAATTGAAGAGAACTCCCCAAGCATGAAAATGAGAAAAAAAATGGGCATACAAGAAGCGAGAATACCAAATTTCCATGATGAAAGGAAAACTACAGCAAGACCTAATTGTAGTAGGGCTCCCAAGAATACAAGGGAGAAATAATGCAGCTGATGAGGAGGAAGAAACAGGTAACATATAAAGGAAAACCAATCAGACTGACATCAGACTTCTCCAAAGAAACACTGCAGGAAAGAAAAGAATGGAGGGACATACTCAACAAATTCCAAGACAACAAATACCAACCAAGAATACTTAACCTGCAAAACCTTCTCAGACAAACACAAACTCCAGATATTCATTACGACTAAAACACCACTCCAAAAAAATACTATAAGAAGTCCGTAGTATTATGATCAAGGGGACAATACCTCAAGAAGAAATAACACTCATTAACATTTACTGACCTAATGAAGGAGCACCAAAATATATCAGACAACTATTATCATCTTTGAAAACAGACATCAGAGAAAACACATATGTAGTAGGAAACTTCAACACACCACTATCAACAATGGATAGATCAACGAGACAAAAAAAATCAGCAAAGACACTAAAGCTCTAAATAAGGATGTAGAGCACTTGGGCTGAACAGACATCTACAGAATACTAAACCCAAAAAAATCTAAGTACACATTTTTCTCAAGTGCACATGGATCATTCTCCAGGATCGATCACATACTGGAACAGAAGACAAATATCAACAGATACACCAAGACTGAAATCATACCAACCATCCTCTCTGACCATGAAGGCATCACACTAGAAATAAACCATAAAAAGAAGGCAAGGAACTCTCCTACCTCATGGAGATTGAAACCCACACTACTGGAAGACCACTGGACTAATGGGGAGATCAAAGAAGAAATTTAAAAATTCTTTGAGTTGAATGACAAGGAGGACACCAATTTCCTAAATGTATGGGATGCAGCAAAAGCAGCAATAAGAAGAAAATATATAGCAATAGAGGCTCACATCAAGAAACAAGAGAGAACTCAAAGAAACAACCTAATCTCAAAGCTCAAAGAACTAGAAAAAGAACAACAAAAAAACCCTAAAACCAGTAGAAGAAAAGAAATAATAAAAACCAAAGCAGAAATAAATGAAATCAAAACTAAAAAAACAATCCAAAAGATCAATGAAACCAAAAGTTGGTTCTTCAAAAAAATAAATTAAATAGACAAACCCCTAGCCAGGCTCACAAAGGAAAAATGGGAAAAAGTGCAAATAAACAGGATCACAAATGAAAGAGGAGAAATCACAACGGTCATAGCAGATATCAAAATAATAATCAGAAACTACTATGAGCAGTTATAAAAAAAACAAGTTCAACAATCTAGAAGAGATGGACAAATTCCTACAACTCTACAACCACCCAAGGTTAGATAAAGAAGAAATAGAACACCTAAACAGACCAATTACATGCAGCAAAATTGAAATGGTAATCAAAAATCTCCCCAAAAACAAAAGCCCAGGACCTGATGGATTTACACATGAATTCTACCAAACATTCAGAGACGAATTAGTGCCTATCCTTCACAAACTCTTCCAAAAAATTAAGAAGGAAGGGATAATACCAAACACGTTCTATGAAGCCAACATTACACTAATACCAAAACCGAACAAGGACAACACAAAAAAAGAAAACTAAAGGCCAATCTCTCTAATGAACACTGATGCAAAAATCCTCAATAAAATTTTAGCTATCAGAATCCAACAATGCATCCATAAGATTATTGACCACGACCAAGTAAGATTCATTCCAAGGACACAAGGATGGTTCAGCATCGAAAATCAATCAATGCCATCCAACACATCAACAAAAAGAAATATAAAAACCATATGATAATATCAATAGATGCTGAGAAAGCTTTCGACAAAGTACAACATCCATTCATGATAAAACCCTTGAAATTCTTGGGATACAAGGAACATACCTCAACATCATAAAGGCCATATACAACAAGCCAACAGCCAATATCATTCTCAATGGTGAAAAGCTGAAAGCATTTCCATTAAGATATGGAACAAGACAAGGATATCCACTCTCACCACTGCTTTTCAATATAATACTGGAAGTCCTAGCCAGAGCAATAAGACAAGTGAAAGAGATACAAGGAATCCAAATAGGAGAAGAAGAAGTTAAACTATCACTATTTGCAGATGATATGATAATATACATAGAGAACCCCAAAAACTCCACAGAATAACTAATTCAACTAATCACTCAGTTTAGTAAAGTGGCAGGATACAAAATCAACACGCAAAAATCAGCAGCCTTCCTATACACAAACATAAATATGAAGAAGAAGAAATCAAAAAAAACATCAATTTTATTACCTAAACAAAAAAAAATCAAATACTTAGGAATAAATCTAACAAAGGAGGTAAAGGACCTATACAAAGAAAACTATAAAAAACTGTTAAAAAAATAGACGAAGACACAAAGAAATGGAAAGACATGCCCTGCTCATGGATTGGAAGAATTAATATTATCAAAATGGCCATCCTACCAAAAGCAATATACAGATTCAATGTTATTCCAATAAAAATTTCAATGTCATTCTTCAAAGAAATAGAACAATTATTGATGAAATTCATATGGAATCACCAAAAACCCCGAATAGCTAAAGCTCTTCTGGGGAAAAAAAAAAAAAAAAGGGGAATGGAGGCATCACATTCCCAGACTTCAAACTATACTATAAAGCCATAATCATCAAAACTGCATGGTATTGGAACAAGATCAGATACACACACCAATGGAACTGAACAGAAAACCCAGAAATAAACCCATAGATTTACGGTCAACTAATCTTTGACAAAGGTGCAAAGAATATGCACTGGAGCAAAGAAAATTTGTTCAATAAATGGTGCTGGGAAAACTGGGTTGCTACATGCAAAAGAATGAAGCTTGACCACTACCTCACACTATGCACAAAAACCTACTCAAACCAATTTAAAATGGATTAAAGAACTAGACATAAGACCTGAAACCATAAAATACATAGAAGAAAATATAGGCAAAATACTACATGACATGCACATCAAAGACATCTTTACAGATACCACCCAAAGCAGCGATAGTGAAGGTAAAGATAAAGAGCTGGGACAACATCAAATTAAAGAGCTTCTGCACAGCAAAAGAGACAATAACCAAAACAAAGCAAAACCCCACAGACTTGGAGAACATTTTTGCACACAACACTTATGATAGAGGACTCATCACAAAAATCTACAAAGAGCTGAGGAAACTCAACAAAAACAAAGAAAATAATCCAGTCAAAAAATGGGCAGAATAGCTAAAAAGAAACTTCTCTGAAGAAGAAATGCAAATAACCAACAGGCACATGAAAAAATGTTCCATACCAATTGTAATGAGGGAAATGCAAATCAAAACTACAATGAGATACCATCTTACACCAGTGAGAATAGCACATATTAAAAAAACTAGCAACAACCAATGTTGGTGAGGATGTGGAGAAAAAGGAACACTCCCGCACTGCTGGTGGGAATGCAAACTGGTCCAAACACTATGGAGAACTGCGTGGAGATTTCTTGACCTACTAAACATAGAGCTTCCATGTGATCCAGCAATTCCACTCCTAGGTATTTACCCAAATGACACAGAAACAGTAATTCCATAGGGCACCTGCAAGCCTATGTTTACAGCAGCACTATTTATAATAGCTAAGCTATGGAAACAACCCAAATGCCCAAAAATAGATGATTGGATCAAGATGATGTGGTACTTATACACAATGGAATATTACTCAGCAATCAAAAATGATAAACACATGCAGTTTACAGCAACATGGATGCAGCTAGAAGGTATCATGCTCAGTGAAATAAGTCAGAAAGAAAAAGAAAAATACTGGATGGTCTCACTCAAAGCAGGAATTTAGAAAACCTAAAAAGAGCCACTGCAGCACGAGTTTGATCCCTGGCCTGCCAGGGTGCTACTCACATGGCACACCAGGAAAAAGACTAATCAATACAAAGTAAAAAAAAAAAATCAAAATCAACAAGCAACTATAAACCAGAGACAAACTCGGGGCGTGGGGGGGGTAAGGAGGGGGGGGAAAGGAAGGACTAGAGTCAAAATAAGGGATGGGGTGCAATTGTATGGTGAATATAACCAAAATGAAAATGCATACATTGTGCAATGATGAAAAAAGATGTAAGAATTATATAAAATACAATATTTAAATTAAAAAAAAAAAAGAACTCCGTAGTGCCAGGAAGGCCCAGAGCTGGTTCTTTATGAC
Source organism: Talpa europaea (assembly GCF_964194135.1). Taxonomy (NCBI): domain Eukaryota; kingdom Metazoa; phylum Chordata; class Mammalia; order Eulipotyphla; family Talpidae; genus Talpa; species Talpa europaea. The sequence goes on along the minus strand of NW_028168024.1, from coordinate 98,848 downwards.
CCACACAGCCCAGTAGAGGAGGAGTCCTGGAGCCCACAGTGGCTTTCTCTGGCTTTTATTGAGCTTTTACATGTAGTGCAGCAACCAAGTACATGGCAGGAGGGGGGTCCCGGTGGGTGGGTGGGGCTCTGAGCCCCGGGGGAATCTTCACTCTACTGGGCTCTCTGGCACTCTGTCTCCTGTTCTCTCTCCTCTTCTCTCTCCTGCTTCTGCTTCTCTTGGCCAATATCTAAATACTGCAGCCATGGCCCACAGAACTAAACAATACAACTGAATATAATCACAATGTAACAAAATGCAGGTGGACCATCATCAGGCATGCAATCCTAATGAAGGGAGGGCTGAAAAGCCTGAAAATCATTTACCACATAAAGTCATAAAGCCAAAACCAACAGAGGAATGAATAAGAAGAAAAGAATAAGGCAAGGAAAAAAATCATTAAAATACCAAAAAATGGCAAATCCAGACTCTAATATATCAGTATTTACTTTAATTGTAAATGGACTAAACTCATCAATAAGAAGACACAGAGTCGCTGGCTGTATTAAAACATAAAATCCAACCTTCTGCTATCTTCAGGAAACGCATTTAACTACAAAAGATGAACACAGACTGAAAGTAAATGTTTCAAAAACAATCCTAAAACCAAATGGACCAAGAAAGATGGCAAGAACAGCTATCCTACTATTAGATGAAATAGACTTCAGGCTAAAAAAGGTAAAAAATTTACACAAAGACGGGCCTCCCTGGTGGCACTAGGGCTTAAGACACAAACTATGAAGCTATTCGCAGCCACTGCAGCACGAGTTTGATCCCTGTGCTACTCACATGGCACAGCAGACCTCTCCTGACTCGCCTGCTGCTACCCTCTGCAGTGTATTTCTTTCTTTTTTTTTAATTTAATTTTTACAGCTTTTTTTATTTTATATAATTCTTACATCTTTTTTCATCTTTGCACAATGTATGCATTTTCATTTTGATTATATTCCCCATACAATTGCACCTCCCCCCTTATTTTGACTCTATTCCTTTCTTTCTTTCTCTGCCCGACACCCCCCCACCCCCACCCCCGCAGTGTGTCTCTGGTTTATAACTGCTTGTTGATTTTGATTTTTACTTTGTATTGATTAGTCTTTTTCCTGGTCTCTTATTTAGGTTATCTAAATTCCTGCTATGAGTGAGACCATCTGGTATTTTTCTACAGTGTATTTCTGTGTCCTGTTACTCCTCTGTCTCTGGTGAATCCTCTTACCCCTCCCACCACAACTCAGTTCTTGTTTGCATGAATAAATAAATCTTTTCTTTTTTAAAAAAGAGAGAAATGTGGACACTACATTATGATTATAGGGGCAGTACATCATTCATCAACATATACTCACCAATGGAGGAGCACCCAAATATATGACAATAATTATTAGCTCTGAAAACAGATATTACAGAAAATAGATCTATAGTAGGAGAACCCAACACCCCACTCATACCAATGGACAAATAAATGAGACAAAAAATAAACAAAGACACTAGAGTCCTAATAAAAAACTAGACTTCATTGGCTTAACAGACATCTAAAGGTCACTGCACCTAAAAAATCCCAGTACAGGGCCTCCCCGGTGGCGCAGCGGTTGAGCGCTGGGTTGCGAAGCTGCCTCTGCCGTGCAGGTTCGATCCCCGGCTGCTCCACGGCCACTGGAGGAGGGTCGCACATGGCGTGCAGACCTCTCCTGCTGCCCGCTGCTCCCCTCAGCAGTGTACTTCGGTCCTTCTGCCTGCTCTGCTCCCTGCTCTGGCTCTGGTGAGTTCTCTCAACCTCCCGTGCTTCTGACTATACCCAGTGCTTGTACAAACAAATAAATAAATAAATAAATAATAAATCTTAAAAAAAAAAAATCCCAGTACATATTTTTCTCAAGTGCACAAGGATCTTTCCTGAGAATCAATCACTTATTGGGCCACAATACAAACATCAACAGATACATGGAAATCAAAATAATTCCAAATATCTTCTCTGATCATAAAGGCATCAACTAGAAATAAATGATGAAAAGAAAGCAAGGAAGCCACCCAACTTTGTGAAGGTTGAATCCACACTACTAGAAGTCATAGGATTAAATAAGAGATCAAAGAAGAAATTAAAAAGTACTTTGAGTTGAATGGCAATGAGGATCTCACTATTCAGAATGTATGGGACGCAGCAAAAGCACTCAAAAAAGGAAAGTATATAGCAATACAGGCTCACATCAAGAAATAAAAAAAAAAAAAAACTGAAAGAAACAACCTATTCTCCTATCTCAAAGATTTAGAAAAAGAAAAACAACAACAAAAGAAGCCCAAAACCAGTAGAAGAGTGGAATAAAAAAAATAAATAAAAAATAAAAGAAATACAAATGAAAAAGACAGTCCAAAATATCAAAGAAACCAAAAACAGGACCTTTGAAAAAATAAACAAAATAGGCAAACCTTTAGCCAGGCTCACAAAGGAAAAAAGGGAGGAATCCCAAATAAATAGGATCACAAATAAAAGAAGATAAATGATAAAATAATAGACATGGTAGAGCGCCAGACAATAACCAGAGATTATTATGAACAGTTATACACAAAATAGTTTGACAACCTTGAAGATATGGACAAATTCTTAGAATCATACATCAGCCAATGCTGGAGAAAGAAGAAATAGAAAACCTAAAGAAACCAATTACAAACAATGAAACTGAAACAATAATCAAAACACTCCCCAAAAACAAGAGCCCGGGACCAGAGAGATTCACAAAAGAGTTCCACAAAATGCTCAAAGATTAACTGATCCTATCCAACAAAATCCCACAGCTAACATCATTCTCAATGGTGAAAAGCTGAAAGCCTCTCCTTTAAGACCTGGAACAAGACAAGGATGTCCACTCTCAACACTGCTCTTCAACATAACACTGGAAGACAAACTCATGCCATTTTGCAGCAACATGGATGGAGCTAGAAGGGACGGTGCTCAGTGAAATTAGTCAGAAGGAAAAAGAAAAATATCAGATGGTTTCATTTAAAGCAGGAATATGGGAAAACTAAAGAAGGGGGTCATGGGGGAAAAAAGACAAAAGTAGCAGACAAACTATAAGTCAGAGACCTACAGCAGGGGAGGGAGAGGGGTAAAACGGGAGCAAGAGAACAAGAGACTATGGTGACAGTTCATGGGTGACTTGGTGGTGGAAATTTATGGGGATTACATCTGAGAGGAGAAATCAAATATCATATAAAAATGAGCAACAAAGTAAATATATACCTGTATATATGCGCATGTATGTAATTTAATTAAAAATCCTTGGCAGGGCCCCAGTGAGGGCACACAGGAGCAGCCCAGGGATCAGCTATCTCAAGGCAGGCCAAGCATCAGCAGAGCAAGCAGGGGAGCCAGGCACAAGAAAGAGGCTGCACCTTCCCATGAGCCCAAGGAAATTGTGTTGCAAAATCCATCCCACGAGCACCTGCTAGCAGGTTAATATTCTAAGAAGTGCTGAGGAAAAATAGCCAACGATGTTTTAGAATGAAGATGATGGGTGTGTAAGAGAACCACAGCTTTTAAGATGGGGTATTTAACACCAAATCGCCTCTTAGAAAAGGGGAGAGCAAGTGAAACTCTAAACAACAAGTGCCACCGCTGCTCATCCTCACAAACTGTGTGGATGGAAAAGGTTATTTCATTCCTATTTACTTCTGTCCCTTTTCCGACCTGGGACCCTAATTATTTCCACCGCTATCCTTTGGCCACTGACTGATATGTCCAAAAGCTACTCTGTGTCATTTCAAATGACATTTTAGTCTCATTCTTGTTGTTTTAAAAACTATTCTCTGCAATACGAAGATATGTTTTTCTCTGAGATAGAGGAAATAAAGGACATCAGTGTAGCTCAACATTTCAAGATCTTATACTTTGATTTGGTTTGCACAACTGATGAATCTAGCAACAGTTGCCATTTTGAGAAACAGAGTCTTCCTCTTCAAGAAACCAGAGCCATCTTCCCCCTTCAAAGTTTCCTTCTCAGGTTCCTCAGAAAGAACATGTGTGAGGAGGTGGCAACTGATATAAAATGGGCGTTGGGGTATTTCTGAACAACTGTCAGCCTAGGAGTTGATCTACTAGGGAATCTATCATCTCCTACACTTTTCTGCAGTACATAACATGAGGACACAAGAGTTTGTATGCACAGGAAAATGCTCTACACACTCCATTTTCATTCTTTTCTCATTACTGACCTGAGTTACATCATTTCACGCTTATCGAAACGCCCACCACAGGGCTAATTTGGTGTGAGCTCCAAAGCGGCCACCCTCTGTTTCTGCTGCACACCAAGTTAGCTGGGAGCTTGATGCTCCAGTACCAGGGGCCGCGACCCCTTGCCAGCAAAGAGGGCTCAGTGCTCACTCTCAGTGACAAGAGGCCGGGGCTCCACCAGGATGATCCCAGAAAGGTTGTGTCTCCCAGGACCTCCCTCCTTCTCCCTGCTGGCCTCCAAGTGCCTGGTACCTGCGTTGCGAGTCCACCTTATTCAAGGTACGTTTACGCCGCATAAGAAGCTCCTCCACTTCATAGACATCGCCTTTGAGAGCAGCTCTGTGGATCTTCTTGAGATCTTTTTCTTTGATTTTGCCATACCCAGGTCTGCTTCTCTTAATATTAGGGTCGACAACAGGGCTAACAGCGGTACTCTTCAGTGAGGGGGGGTTGACCAGGGGAGACCAACCACAAGCATTCCACATGGCAAAACCCAGGACGTTGGAGAGGCCTCTGCTCCCCCGACCCCTGCACTTTTGCTGCCTCTGCCACCCAACAATGGCACTTAGGAAAGAATCGCCAACCAGTCAAGCACTGCTAGAGGAGCCAGGAAGGTCACCACAGCCAAGTTCCCGCAGTGCTGGGGAACTTTCAGTTGGAAGAACCAACCGTTGCCGAGCAACACCAGTAAACAACAGTGCACATCAGGAGCAGGCACATGACCAGTGCCATGGTGATAGAGTGTAGGTATAACGTGGAAGCCTATGCTTTTAACACAACACAAGACAGCCAAGCACACACATGCAGACAGACAGACACACACACACCATGGCACTGGGCTCATACTGCAATAAAATCACCATGGGTGGTCTTCTCCACTGCTGCTCCAGCATGTACCTTTAAAGGACCCAGCAGGCGTAGGTCCCTGTTGGCATCCAGTGCTATCCATGGTAGGAAGGAGGCTATGGGTAGCTGGGATGGGAAGCAGTGGGGCCCCGGAAGTGATACACATGGGAGCAGGACCCGAGTACTATATGGACAGAATGGAGGTAGCATTGCAGTGGGTGTACAGAAGAGTGGGTGTGGATCTTGGGCCAACCTAAGCTCAAAGCAAATCTGCGGGCAGAAACAGATGCTGGGAGAAACCTTCATGGTCTGTCAGCACCCTGGGAACACAAGGGCAGTCATATAGCACTAAGAACAATGACTTTGGACCCGAATGAAGCCCTGCTAAATACTATTGAGAGGGAGAGTGCTTCGCAACTGATGGGACAGACATCTCTCTTGTCAAAGGAGCCAATGAAACCAACATGGGATTCAAAATGAATCTGTTTGATCAGAGCTCCTTTGGTTACTAATCACATTTCAGCTTGGACCAGTGCCAAAGAGGCGGATGTTGTTCAATTCAGAAGCCCAAGTTCATTATCGGTCAAGATGGACACACTTGTACATTTTCAGTTTTGAAACAGCCAGCTTGAGAGGGAAAAGATCCAGCATCAGATTGAAAATGGACCGACTGACGAGAGCTCAACAAGCACCCAACATGTGGGATGGGCGCCTCCCCACCCTTGGCGCCTTGTGTTCTTTATGCAGCCCAACCTCAGTCCAGGTCAGGCTGCACACACTGGGGAAATTCAACTGACATCAGTCACATAACTGGGATGGTAAACTGCCCAGTCTTATTGGAGCGCCCATGGTTGCCAATCAAAAATAAACTAATCAGGTTTGAATGGTAGGCATCCTGAAGAGCATAGAAGTCAGGTTCCAGCCAGTTTCCAGTCAGTCACACTCACCCAGACGCTCTCCCGTGGAGACCTTTGTAGAGCTGCAACATTAGTCCCTGTCCTCCTGCTCCACTACTTCACTGACCTGACTTCTCACTCTGCATCCAGCATCACATGCTGAATGACACCACTGGCCCTAATGCTGGGCATCCCTAAAAGGGCAGGAATGGGAGAGAATATTGGCACACCATACATCAGACAGGGGACTGCTATCAAAGATCCACAAAGAACTCATATAAATCTGAAAACAAAACAAAACAAATAACTTCTTCAAAAATAAAGGCAGAAGAACAGAAAATTATTCAAAGATAAGCAGACTGCAGACAGACGTGAATTAATGTTACAATCACTTATTTTCAGGGAAATACAAATCAAAACCACAATGACATACCGGTTCACACCAGTGAGAAGGACCCACATAGTGAAGATCAGGAATAAAAATTTAAAAACCAAGTACTGCCTAGATTGTGAGGAAAAGGAAACCACCTATGCCGCTGGTGAGAACACAAACTGGTTCAACCTATATGGAAAGCAGCATGGAGGTATCTCAAAACATTAAAAATATTATCTGCCTTTCAACCCAGTAATTCCACTCCTAGGCATCTACCTCCAAAATTCAAATATATTCATTCAAAAGGAATCTTGCTTTCCACTGTTTACTGCGGCACCAATTACTATAATCTAAATTATGGAGAAAAACCTACATGGCCCCAAACAGATGAATGTATCAAACAATGTGCTGTATATATACACAAAGGAATAGTACTCAGTGATCAATGAAGATAAACTCATGCCATTAGCATCAACAGGGATGGAAGGGATAATGCTAAGTGAAAAAAAGTCAGAAGAAAAATAAATACTGAACGGTGTAACTATTTTGTGGGATACAGAGTAACTAAACTAAAAGTCAGATAACGACAATCTTAAAAACTATTTAAAGCTGAGTAAAGAACTACAGCATCCAGAAAGGGGAGAGGCTGGGGAAAGAACAAAGTGGGAAGGGAGCACAATGGACTATGGTAGTGGACGCCGAGTGATGGGGTAATGGGCGCGCTATGCTGGTAATATGTGATGGGGTATCCAAATATTAACTCGATTAAAAATAAATAAATTTAGGGCCTCCCCGGTGGCGCAGCGGTTGAGCGCTGGGTTGCGAAGCTGCCCGCGGCCTCTGCGATGCTGGTTCGATCCCCGGCTGCTCCCCGGCCACCGGAGGAGGGTCCCGCATGGCACGCAGACCTCTCCTTCCGCCCGCTGCTACCCTCAGCAGTGTACTTCGGTCCTTCTGCCTGCTCTGCTCCCTGCTCTGGCTCTGGTGAATTCTCTCACCCTCCCGCGCTTCTGACTGTACCCAGTGCATGTATAAAGCAAACAAACAAACAAACAAACAAATAAATAAATAAATAAAGCATGCCTCTCCTTAAAATAAATAAATAAATAAATAAATAAATAAATTTAAAACATTTAAAAATATTCCATGTAGCTGATTTTCATTCATCAGCTGTATTCCTGGCATCATCAACACTCCTATTACGCTATGATTTTCTTCCAACACTCTGAGTAGAATACAGTTAATAGAATACTCTGAGTAGATTATCATGGACTTAAGTGAGATCCCTGGCCAGGGATAGAACTCATGCTGTAGTAGCTAGTGATAGCTTGATAGTGTTGAGACTTTAACCCCTGTGACACCAAAGAAGCCCAAAAATAAAGGTTTAAATGATATTAACAAATATATATAAATATGTTACCTAAGTTTCCTATTCATCTTAGGGCTAGCTATGTGTTTATGAGGGGGATGACATGGATGAGTTTCACATTCCCTAACTTTTAAAATGAATAAATGTTACTGTTATTAAGAAGAAACTATAATAATAACACAAATAAGAACAGTTCACAGTCTTCACGGCAATGTATACCTGACCAAAAAAAACAAAAAACAAAAAACACAAATATTGGTTGATGGCCTGGCACATATATTTGAAAGAATTTGTGACAATGCCTTCTGAATTATTATGAATGGACTCTTCCTATGGCTCCAATGTCATGGAAACTCACTAATAATAATGTAAGACTAGAATGGGGAAGGATAAAATCAAGATCTTTCTTTTAGGAAGATCAACTTCCTGGTGGGAAGAGAAATCTCAGTAAACTACCTTGCACTCATACTTATTGGACCAGAGAGGAGTCTCTTGATGGAAAGACATGGAAGAAGTGAGCTGAACTATGTAATGAGCTTTTCATGACAAAGAAAACTTGAGTTAAACATCAAATGTGTAATAAAAAGATGAAGTCATTGCCCACATCAGTCACTGTTTTCAAAAAGTTTGCTTCCCACGGGGGTTTCTCATTTCTAACTTTCATCTTCCCTTCATATTTCAGCAAGGACTTTACCTCTTCTGTTCTTCAAATTGTAGTTAAGAATGGAAATAGTGGGCCTCCCCGGTGGTGCAGCGGTTGAGCGCTGGGTTGCAAGCTGCCCGCAGCCTCTGCTGCGCGGGTTCGATCCCCGGCTGCTCCCGGGCCACCGGAGGAGGGTCCCACATGATGCGCAGACCTCTCCTGCTGCCCGCTGCTCCCCTCAGCAGTGTACTTCGGTCCTTCTGCCTGCTCTGCTCCCCGCTCTGGCTCTGGTGAATTCTCTCACCCTCCCACGCTTCTGACTGTACCCAGTGCTTGTATAAACAAACAAACAAATAAATTAAAAAAAAACAACAACATGCCTCTAATAAATAAATAAACTTTATAAAAAAAAAGAATGGAAATAGTGACTCTGGTTTATAGCTGCTTGTTGATTTTGATTTTTACTTTGTGTTGATTAGTCTTTTTCCTGGTCCCTTATTTAGGTTTTCTAAATTCCTGCTATGAGTGAGACCATTCAGTTTTTTCCTTTTTCTTTCTGACTTATTTCACTGAGCATGATCCCTTCTAGCTCCATCCATGTTACTGCAAACTGCATGTGTTTATCCTTTTTGATTGCTGAGTAATAAGTAATATTTCATTGTGTATATGCACCACAACTTCTTGATCCAGTCATCTATTTTTGGGCATATGGGTTGTTTCCATACTAGGGGGAGTGGGGATGGAAAGGGCGGGGAAAGGAAGGACTAGAGTCAAAATAAGGGGGAGTGCAATTGTATGGGGAATATAACCAAAATGAAAATGCATACAAGGTTCAAAGATGAAAAAAGATCTAAAAATTATAGAAAATAAAATATTCAAATAACAAAAAAAATTGAACTAGGGATTTCTGTTTTTTAAAGAGTCATTTATTTATGCATACAAGAGCTATGGTATAGGCCATAGGTGTAGGAAAAAAAAAGAAAAAAAAAGAGTGGAAATAGTGAAAGGGATCAACATGGTGGTGGGGAAACACTATGAGGAAGTCCTCCCCATGAAACAAAACGTTAATAGGGAGGAAAAGGGGCAGGTCCCTGCAAAAACCAGGAAACAGAAGACAAACTGGTGATTCTGGCAAACAACCCTAAGATGAAAATTGCCATAAAAGAGGACGAAAAGAAAGGAAGCTCAGAACCCTGCTTCCCTCCCCCACACACAACACCGGTACACTCTGACCAACAGAAAGAAAAAAAACAACAAGAACAAACTATACATCTACCGGGAATGTGAATGGAAAGGAACCATTACAGGCACCACACCCCGCGAATGGGAACTGTGGAGAACCGTGTGGGAACCACCATGGAGGTGAGCGAATGTCTCTGGGCGCCATTAGAGGAAAACAAGGACTCTTCTGATAGACCTGCAAATAGCCCAGGGCCAGCCGATAAGCTTGTGCAGAAAAGCGATGCCCTCGAAAAGCATATGTGGATTGCAGCAGCCCAGGTCTCCATGCCTGCGACCTAGGTTTGTGGGGAGATGCATGGGAGCCCTCACTGAGGAGAATGTCCCCACTGAGTAATCAGAAACCAGGCACCTGGACATGGCAGCAAGGTGCAAAAGGCACCATTTCTGTGGACACTGAACTGGGCTACAGCCTGTGAACTGTATTCGAGAGCTTCGGAACTGAGACCCGGGGCATGAAATTCGGGGTGTGGGATCCCCACGACAGTGGGGCCAAGGAAACACAGCACCCCAAACCGTTGAGGTGCTCCACACTACCCCCACTCTGTTCCCCCGGACACACGTGAGGAAAAAAAAAGTCCTGGAAGGTCACTAGGAAAGATCTCTAGCGACCAGAATAAAATTACCAACATCCTGATAGTTGGAAACAAGGCATCCCAAAAACACCCTCGGGCTCTGACTGAGGGTGGGCCACGTAAATGGGGGTGAGGAGGGAAATAAGGCGTGGAGCAAGACCCCATTCTGGAATTGAAAGCCAGGTACAGGATGGGGGCGTGGGATGAGCCATAGCAGCGGGCACTGCACAGGGCACCCAGCATTTTGGATCTGATAGCCCTAGAACTAGACCTAGATGCAGAATTCAGGGTGTGGGATCCATACAGCTGCAGGTACAGCACCAGGTCAACAAGTGGAAGGCACAGCACCCAGCATGAGCAATAGGCCCTGTGTGGAGGTGCTCCCTTCTGTTTCTCAGAGAACCACTAGGAAAGAGCACAGGTCAGCAAGTACGGGTCTTTGGCACCACCTCGTGACCAGAACTAAATCAGCAACTAGCTGATTCCCTGTTGGAACTGAGTAAATACAGAGGAAGGGAACTGTAAGGGACAGTGCCCAGAAATTCAGCATCAAACCCTGGTGGAGTTTTGGCCTACCAGTGCTGGTCTCAGTCTGGTAAACAGTTTCTGACACCCCTAAAGCAGCACTCCAAAGAGATGCCCGCCAACACCAGTGGCACAACATCCCAATGCATAGAACTAATTAGAAAGCACACAACAGGGAGAAGAAAAAATATAAATAACCAAGCAAGCCCGCAGGAGAAGGGCACCACAAGAAGAAATGCAGTTACCAGAGCTCAACAATGACATTCAAGAACTTCTTGGCCTATCAGAGGTTTAATTAATGATCATCATGATTAAAAAGCAGAAAGAAAACGAAAAGGAAAAAAATGATTTGAGACAAATGATCAGTAAACTGAAGAATGAAACTGAGACCTTAAGAAAGGAAAGAAAAGAAATGCAGGAGATTAAAAGATTACTAGAGAAGATAAAGAACTTTGGGAAAGGCAATGAAAACAGAATCAATGAGAACATGGTGGCGAGGAGACGCTGCGAGTAAGATCTCCCTTTAAAAAAAAAGTTAATAAGGAGGATAAGCGGCAGGTCCCAGTGAGTACTGGGACATGGAAGATAAACAGACGACTCCGACTCCAGCAAACTATCCGAAGAAGAAAGTTGCCATAAAAGAGGACTAGAAGGGAGGAAAGCGCAGAACCCTGCTCCCCTCCCCCACCCACAGAGTCGGCACTCTCCGACCAGCAGAAAGGAGGAAAACAACAAACTAAAACGACCAACAAGAACAAACTACGCAGCAAGCAGGACTGTGAGTGGAAAGGAACTATTTCAGCCACCACACCCTGTGAACAGGAGCTGTGGGAGAACCCTGCAGGATTCGCCTTGGCAGTGAGCGAATGGCTCCGGGCACCATTAGAGAACAACAGAGACTGCCGGAGGAGACCCACACACAGCCCTGGGCCAGCCGGTAAGCTTGCGCGGAAAAGCAGCTCACTAGAAAAGCAAACGTGGATCAGGATCATGGCTGCCCAGGTCCCCACGCCTGCAACCTAGGCTTGTGGGGAGATGCTCAGGGACCCTCACTGAGGTGAAAGCCCCTCAGTGAGTAATCAGGAACCAGGCGCCCAGGCGCGGGAGCTGGGTGCAAAAGAGTCCAATTTTGCAGACACTGAACTGGGCTACAGCCCGCGTCCTGGACCTGAGGGCTTTGGAACTGAGACCCGGGGCACGAAATTTGGGGCGGGGGTTCTCCACAACGGTGGGGCACAAGGCAGACACAGCACCCCAAAGCTGTTGAGGTTAACCCTACCATTTCCGCTCTGTTCCCTGTCCCACTGGGTGGAAAAATCAGCTCCCCAAGGGCGCTAGGAGAGATCTCTGGCACCACCTAGCGACTTGAAACGAGCAGAAGGCTCCTGGAGGAGCCAGTGGCCAGCTGGGAAGTTAGCACACACCAGGCCCCTTCCAATCAGTAGTCTGAGCCCACAGGGGGAGCCGGCACCCAGGGCCAGGGCAGACTGGGCGCGCAGAAGAGTGTGCCTGAGACCGGACATGCAGGGAGTGCGCCCCGCATCGCCAGTTTAGAACAGGGACATTTCTTCAGTAAAGACTGCCTGCAGAAGGCTCCCTCAGGAACCAGAGGTGAGCGGGGAAGCTCGCCCACGCCAGGCGCCTTCTGGCCTGCAGTCCAAACCCAGAGGGGGAGCAGGAACCCAGAGCCAGGGCAGACCAAGCACACAGGGGAGTGTGTCCCCACATCAGCAATTTAGAACAGGGACCTTTCTTCAGTAAAGTCTGCTTGAAACAGACAGATGGCCCCTGGAGGAGACAGAGGGGAGCGGAGAAGCTCACCCAAGATGCCAGCCAGTCCCAGCAACACAGTGTCCCAATGCATACGACAAATTAGGAAACAGACAGTAGGGAGTAGAAGAACCGCACGCAACCTAACAACTCCTTAGGAAAAAAGCACACCATAAAAAGAAAACCACCCCCCAGATTGCAACGACAGTAACTTGGAAGAACTTCTGAGCCTTCCAGAAAGAGAATTTAAAATTGCCGTGATAAAAAAAAAATGACAGAACTCATAAAGGAAAACAATGATCAGAAGAAGGAAATTGAGTCCCTAAAGAGGGAAGCAAAAGAAACGCAGGAGATCAAAGAATTAATGGAGGAACTAAAGAACTCTGGGAAACGCAATGAAAGCAGAATAGATGAAATGGAAGAATGAATAAGTACTCTTAAAGACACAGAAATAAAAAGAACCAAAACAGAAAAGGAAAGACACATACAAAGGAAAAATAATGAAGAAAGACTTTGTGAACTATCTGACTCCATGAGGAAAGAAAATATAAGAGTTATAGGAATACCAGAAGGAGAGGAGAGAGATGTAGGAACAGAGAAAATATTCAAAGAGATAATTGAAGAGAACTTCCCAAATGTGAAGAAGGAGATGAAAATTGATATACAAGAAGCAAGAACACCAAACTTCCACGATGAAAGGAAAAATACAGCAAGACACATAATAGTAAAGCTCCCAAGAATCCAGGACAAGGAAAAAATAATGAAGCTGCCAAGAGGGAAGAAACAGATAACATTCAAAGGAAAACCAATCAGACTGATATCAGACTTCTCTGAAGAAACACTACAGGCAAGGAGAGAGTGGAGGGACATAGTCAACAGATTCCAAGAAAACAGATGTCAACCAAGAATACTCTATCCCGCAAAGCTCTCCTTCCTCTATGAAGAAAGAATAAGGACCTTCCCAGACAAACAGAAACTCCGGAATTTCATTACGACTAAACCCCCACTCCCCACAAGGAATCCCAAAACCAGAACCTCAGAGGGACGAATAACAACGAAAGAATGACAAAAAAAAAAGTTATTAAAAGAATAAATAAATAAAATCAAAGGAAAGGCAAACACAGATGCTAACATATCAATATTAACTCTAAATGTAAATGGACTAAACTCGTCAATAAAAAGACACAGAGTTGCAGCCTGGATTAAGAAACAAAACCCAACCTTTTGCTATCTCCAGGAAACACATTTAGCTACAAAAGATAAAAATAGACTCAAAGTTAAAGGTTGGAAAACAATCCTACAAGCAAATGGACCAAAAAAGAAAGCAGGAACAGCTATACTTATATCAGATAAAACAGATTTCAAACTCAAAAAAATAAAAAAGAGACCCCAACGGTCACTACATTATGATCAAGGGGACAATACTTCAAGAAGAAATAATACTCATTAACATATACTCACCAAACGAAGGAGCACCAAAATATATCAGACAACTGTTGTCATCTCTGAAAACAGACATCAGAGAAAACACATACGTAGTGGGAGACTTCAACACACCACTATCAACAATGGATATCAACAAGACAAAAAATAAGGAAAGAAACTAAATCTCTAAATAAGGACCTAGAGCATTTGGGCTTAACAGACATCTATAGAACACTAAACCCCAAAAAAACAGAGTACACATTTTTCTCAAGAGCACACGGATCACTCTCCAGGATCAATCACATACTGGGGCACAAGACAAACATCAACAGATACACCAAGATTGAAATCATACCAACCATCTTTTCTGACCATGAAGGCATCAAACAAGAAATAAACCATAAAAAGAAGGCAAGGAACTCTCCTACCTCATGGAGATTAAAAACCACGCGACTGGAGGACCACTGAACTAATGAGGAGATCAAAGAAGAAATTAAAAAATTCTTTGAATTGAATGACAAGGAGGACACCAATATCCTAAATGTATTGGACACAGCAAAAGCAGTAATAAGAGGAAAATATATAGCAATAGAAGCTCACATCAAGAAACAAGAAAGAACTCAAAGAACCAACTTAATCTCGAAGCTCAAAGATCTAGAAAAAGAACCACAAAAAAAATTCCAAAAACAGTAGAAGTAAAGAAATGATAAAAACCAAAGCAGAGATAAATGAAATGGAAACTAAAAAAACAATCCAAAAGATCAATGAAACCAAGAGCTGGTTCTTCGAAAAAATCAATAAAATAGACAACCCCCTAGCCAGCCTTCAAAGCAAAAAAAGGAGAAAGCACAAATAAACAGGAAATCACAACAGACACAGCAGAAATCAAAAGAATAATCAGTAACTACTATGAACAGTTATATGGAAAAAAGTTCAACAATCTAGAGGAGATGGACAAATTCCTACAACTCTACAATCACCCAAAGCTAGATAAAGAAGAAATAGAAAACCTAAACAGACCAATTACAAGCAGCAAAATTGAACGGTAATCAAAAATCTCCCCAAAAACAAAAGCCCAGGACCTGATGGATTTACAAATGAATTCTACCAAACATTCAGAGACGAATTAGTGCCTATCCTTCACAAACTCTTCCAAAAAATTGAGAAGGAAGGGACAATACCAAACATGTTCTATGAAGCCAACATTACACTAATACCAAAACCGAACAAGGACAACACAAAAAAGGAAAACTACAGGCCAATCTCCCTAATGAACACTGATGCAAAAATCCTCAATAAAATTTTAGCTATCAGAATCCAACAATGTATCCATAAGATAATTCACCATGACCAAGTAGGATTCATTCCAGGGACACAAGGATGGTTCAACATCCGAAAATCAATAGACGTTATCCAACATATCAACAAAAAGAAATATAAAAACCATATGATAATATCAATAGATGCTGAGAAAGCTTTCGACAAAGTGCAACACCCATTCATGATAAAAGCCCTTGAAACTCTTGGGATACAAGGAACATACCTCAACATCATAAAGGCCATCTATGACAAGTCAACAGCCAGTATCATTCTCAATGGTGAAAAGATGAAAGCAATTCCATTAAGATCTGGAACAAGACAAGGATGTCCACTCTCACCACTGCTTTTCAATATAATACTGGAAGTCCTAGCCAGAGCAATAAGACAAGAGAAAGACATACAAGGAATCCAAATAGGAAAAGAAGAAGTCAAACTATCACTATTTGCAGATGATATGATAATATACATAGAGAACCCCAAAAAGTCCACAGAAAAACTAATTCAACTCATCAATCACTTCAGCAAAGTGGCAGGATACAAAATCAACACGCAAAAGTCAGTAGCCTTCCTATACACAAACAATAAATCTGAAGAAGAAGAAATAAAAAAAAAATCCCTTTTATTATCGACACAAAAAAAAATTGAATATTTGGGAATAAATCTAACAAAATAGGTAAAGGACCTATACAAATAAAACTATAAAACACTGTTAAAAGAAATAGAAGAAGACACAAAGAAATGGAAAGACATCCCCTGCTCATGGATTGGAAGAATAAACATTATTAAAATGGCCATCCTACCAAAAGCAATATACAGATTCAATGCTATTCCAATCAAAATTTCAATGTCATTCTTCAAAGAAATAGAACATTTATTGATGAAATTCATATGGAATCACAAAAAACCCAAAATAGCCAAAGCTCTCCGGAAAAAAAAAAAAAAAAGAAAGGAATGGAGGCATCACACTCCCAGACTTCAAACTCTACTACAAAGCCATAATCATCAAAACTGCATGGTATTGGAACAAGAACAGACACACAGAAAAATGGAATCGAATAGAAAATCCAGAAATAAACCCACAGATTTATGGTCAACTAATCTTTGACCAAGGAGCAAAAACTAAGCATTGGAGCAAAGAAAGTCTGTTCAATAAATGGTGCTGGGAAAACTGGGTCGCTACATGCCAAAGAATAAAGCTTGACCACTACCTCACACCATACACAAAAATCAACTCAAATGGATTAAAGAACTAGACATAAGACCTGAAACCATAAAATACATAGAAGGAAATATAGGAGAAACACTACGTGATATTCACATCAAAGACATCTTTACAGACACATCACCCAAAGCAGTGATAGTGAAGGCAAAGATAAACAGCTGGGACTACATCAAATTAAAGAGCTTCTGCACAGCAAAAGAGACAATAACAAAAACAAAGGGAAACCCCACCAACTGGGAGAACATTTTTGCACACAACACTAATGATAAAAGACTGATCACAAAAATCTGCAAAGAGCTGATGAGACTCAACAACAACAAAGAAAATAATCCAGTCAAAAAATGGGCAGAAGAGCTAAAAAGAAACTTCTCTGAAGAGGAAATGCAAATGGCCAACAGGCATATGAAAAAATGTTCAACATCACTTGTCATCAGGGAAATGCAAATCAAAACTGCCATGAGATAACATCTGACACCAGTGAGAATGACACATATTAAAAAAACTAGCAACAACAAATGTTGGCAAGGGTGTGGAGAAAAAGGAACTCTCCTGCACTGCTGGTGGGAGTGCAAACTGGTCCAACCACTATGGAGAGCTGTGTGGAGATTTCTCGACCTACTAAACATAGAGCTTCCATATGCTCCAGCAATTCCACTCCTAGGTATTTACCCAAAGGACACAGAAACATCAATTCCAAAGAGCACCTGCACCCCTGTGTTTATAGCAGCACTGTTTACAATAGCTAAGCTATGGAAACAGCCCAAATGCCTAAAAATAGATGACTGGATCAAGAAGATGTGGTACATATACACCATGGAATATTACTCAGCATTCAAAAAATATAAACACATGCAATTTGCAGCAACATGGATGGCGCTGGAAGGGATCATGCTCAGCAAAATAAGCCAGAAAGAAAAAGAAAAATACCGGATGGTCGCACATAGCAGGAATCTAGAAAACTTAAATAAGGGTCCAGGAAAATGAATAACTATAAGAAAGCGAAAATCAAAATCAACAAAAAACTATGAACCAGAGACACTTTTTGGGGGGTGGGAGGGGAGTGATTGGGGTCAAATTGGGGGGGGTTGCAATTGTATGGGGAATGTAAAAATAAAATTTATTATTTAAAAAAAAACCAGAATTGATGAAATGGAAGAATGGATCAGTACTATCGATGATAAAGAAATAAAAAAGCCAAAAGAGAAAAAGAGAGAGAAGTGAAAATGAAGAAGTATGAGGATAATCTTAGACAATTATCGGGCTCCATGAAGAGAGGAAATGTAAGAGTTATACGCACTTCAGAAGGTGAAGAGAGAGACAAAGGAACTGAGAAATTATTCAAGTCATAATCGAAGAAAACTTCCCAAGCACGAAAAAGGAGACAGATATAGACATACAAGAAGTGAGAAGAACTCGCAATTACCACAATGAAAAGGAAATGACAGCAAGACACATCATAGTAAATAAAGCTTGCAAGAGTCCAAGACAAGGAAAAAATGACACTGGCAAAGGGGAAGAAACAGATAACTTATAAGGGAAAACCAATCAGGTTAACTTCAAATTTCTCCGAAGAAACATTATGGGCAAGAAGAGACTGGAGTAACTTATTCAGCAAACTTCAACACAGCAAATGCCAACTAAGAATACTTTACCCTGAAAAACAACTTCCCCTATGAAGAAAAAACATGGACCTTGTAAGACAAACAAAAACTCCAGAAATTCATTACAACTAAACCCCCCACTCCAAAAAATTCTACAAGAAGTCCTAAGGCAAAATCAACAGAGGAATGAACAAGAAGAACAGAATACAGCAAGGAACAAAATCACAAACATGACCAAAAAGTGGCAAATACAGATGCCAACATATCATTATTAACTCTAAATGTAAACAGATTTAACTCATCAATAAAAAGACACAGAGTAGCAAGCTGGATTAAAAAACAAAATTCAACCTTCTGCTGTCTCCAGGCAACATATTTAACTACAAAAGAGAAATGCAAACTGAAAGTAAAAGGTTTGAAAACAATCCTACAAGCAAATGGACCAAAAAAGAAGGCAGGAACAGCCATACTTACATCAGATGAAATAGACTTCAAATTAAAAAAGGTAAAAAGAGACATAGACAGACACTACATTATGATCAAGGGGACAATACATCAGGAAGATATAACACTCATCAACATATACTCACCGAATGAAGGGGCACCAAAATATATTTGACAATTATTATCAGCTCTGAAAACAGACATTAAAGAAAATACATATATAGTGGGAGACTTCAACAGCCCATTCTCACCAATGGACAGATCAACGAGACAAAAAATAAACAAAAACATTAAAGCCCTCAATAAAGACATAGAACTCATGGACTTAACAGACATCTATAGGACACTGCACCCAAAAAAATCCGAGTACACATTTTTCTCAAGTGCGCATGGATCATTCTCCAGAATCGATCACACACTGGGCCACAAGACCAATATCAACAGATACATGAAAAGCAAAATCATTTCAACTATCTTCTCCGATCATAAAAGCATCAAGCTAGAAATAAATCATGACAGAAAACAAGGAACCTTCCCACTTCATGGGGATTGAAATCCACACTACTGGAAGACCACTGGACTAATGAGGAGATCAAAGAAGATATTAAAAAATACTTTGAGTTGAGCAACAAGGAGGACACCACTTTTCAGAACATATGGGATTCAGAAAAGCAGTAATAAGAGGAAAATATATAGAAATACTGGCTCACATCAACAAACAACAAAGAACTCAAAGAAACAACCTAATCTCACATCTCAAAGAGCTAGAAAAAGAACAACAAAAAAACCCTAAAGCCAGTAGAATAAAGGAAAGAACAAAAATCAAAGCAGGAATAAATGAAATGGAAATAAAAAAGAAGACAAACAAAACATCAATGAGGTCCTCCCCGGTGGCGCAGCAGTTGAGCGCTGGGTTGCGAAGTTGCCCACAGCCTCTGAAGAGCCAGTTCGATCCCCGGCTGACAGGCGAGGGTCCCACATGGCACACAGACCTCTCCTGCCGCCCGCAGCTCACCTCAGCAGTGTACTTCATCCATCTGCCTGTTCTGCTCCCCACTCTGGCTCTGGTGAATTCTCTCACCCTCCAGTGCTTCTGACAATACCCAGTGTTTGTGTAAATAAATAAATCAATCTTTAGAAAAAAATCAATGAAACAAAAAGTTGGTTCATTGAAAAAATAAACAAAAGAGACAAATCTCTAGCCATGCTCACAGAGAAAAAAATGGGAGAAAATACATATAAATAGGATTATGAATGAAAGAGGAGAAATCACAACAGCCTCAGTAGAAATCAAAAGAATAATCAGAACTTACTATGAACACTTATATGCAAACAAATTCAACAACCTAGAAGAGATGGACAAATTCCTAGACTGATACAATCATCCAAAGCTGGACAAAGAAGAAATAGAACAAGTAAACAGACCAATTACAAGCAGCAAAACTGAGGCAGTAATGAAAGCAAATGCAAAAGCCCAGGTCCAGATGGCTTCACAAATGAATTTGACCAAACATTTAGCACTGAATTAGTGCCTATCCTACACAAACTCTTTCAAAACATTGAAAAAGAAGGAACACTACTAAATACATTCTACGAAGCCAACATCACACTAATACCAAAACCAACAAAGACAGCACAAAAAAGAAAAATACAGGGCAATCTCCCTAACAAACACTTACACAAAAAAACTTCAACAAAATCCTTGCAAACAGAATCCAACAATGCATCAAAGGGATAATCCACCATGATCAAGTAGGATTCACCCCAGGGGCACAAGGATGGTTCAACATATAAAATAGATCAGTGTAATGCAACACATCAACAAAAAGAAAAAAAAAAAAACAACCTTATCATATCAATAGATGCTGAGAAAGTGTTTGTCAAAGTCCAACATCCATTTATGATGAAGGCCCTTGAAATTCTCGGGATAGATGGAACATAACTTAACATGATAAAAGCCATATATAACAAATCCACTGCCAATATTATTCTCAATAGTGAAAAGCTGAAGGTCTTTTCTTTCTTTTTTTTTTTTTTTTAAGAGGCATGCATTTTATTTATTTATTTGTTTGTTTGTTTGTTTGTTTGTTTGTTTGTTTATACGTGCACTGGGTACAGTCAGAAGCACGGGAGGGTGAGAGAAATCACCAGAGCCATAGCAGGGAGCAGAGCAGGCAGAAGGACCAAAGTACACTGCTAAGGGGAGCAGCCAGGGAGCAGCCAGGGATCGAACCGCTGCCGCAGAGGCCGCGGGCAGCTTCACAACCCAGAGCTCAACCGCTGCACCACCGGCAAGGCCCTGAAGGTCTTTTCTTTAAGTCCTCTCTCACCACTGCTCTTCCATATAATACTGGAGGTCCTATCCACGGCACAAGACGAGAGAAAGGCATAGGAGGTATCCAAATGGGGAAAGAAGAAATATCACTATTTGCACATGATATAATAATATACATAGAGAACCCTAAAAATTCCACAGAAAAATGACTCAAAATAATCAACCAGTTTAGTAAATTAGCAGGATACAAAATCAACACACAATAGTCAGCCTTCCTATACACAATCGATCTGAAGAAGAAAAAAAATCAAGAAAACCATTCCTTTTATGATTCAAACAAAAAAAAATCAAATACTTGGGAATAACTTAACAAAAGGTGTGCAGAACCTATACAAAAAATTATGAAACACTTTTAAAAGAAATAGAAGAAGACACAAAGAAATGGAAAGACATTCCCAGCTCATTCTTAAAAGAAATAGAGCAAATACTGATGAAATATATATGGAACCACAAAAAAAAAAAAAAAAAAAAACCACAGGTAGCCAAAGCCTACTGATGAAAACAAAGGAGAAAGGAGATATCACACCTCCAAACTCCAAGCTATACTACAAAGCCATAACAGTTGGTATTGGAACCAAAACAGACACACAGACCAATGGAATCGAATAGAGAGCCCAGAAATAAAATCACACTTCTATGGACAACTGATCTTTGACAAAGGAGCAAAATATATGCAATGAAACATGGACAGTTTCAATCAATGGTGCTGGGAAAACTGGACCACCACATTTTAAAAAATGAAACTAGACCACTACCTCTGTCCATGTACAAAAATCAACTCAAACTGGATAAAAGAACTGGACATAAGACCTGAAACCATAATATATAGAGAAGAAAATATAGGTAAAACACTATAGCTATGGAAACAACCCAAATGCCCAAATGTAGATGACTGGGTCAAGAAGATGTGGTACATATACAAATGGAATATTACTCAGCAATCAGAAAAGATAAACACATGCAGTTTGCAGCAACATGGATGGAACTAGAAAGGATCATGCTCACCGAAATAAGTCAGAAAGAAAAAGAAAAATACCGGATGGTCTCACACATAGCAGGAATTTAGAAAACCTAAATAAGGGACCAGGAAAAAGACTAATTAATACAAAGTAGAAATTAAAATCAACAAGCAACTATAAACCAAAGACACACCACAGGGCGGGGGTGGGGGGGGTGGCAACGGAAGGGGAGAGGAAGGACTAGGGTCAAAATAAGGGGGGTGTGCAATTGTATGGGGAATATAACAAAATGAAAATGAATACATTGTGCAATAATGAAAAATGATGTAAGAATTATATAAAATAAAATATTAATTAAAAAAATTCAAACTCAAAAAAAAATAACATACATCACAATAACATCTTTAAAGACTCATCACCCAAAGCAAAGAAAATCAAGGAAAAGATAAACACCTGGGATTACATCAAACTGAAAAGCTTCTGTACAGCCAAAGAGACATTAACCATGACAGAGAGACACCCCACTGACTGGGAAAAAAAATATTTGCACTCCATTCAAGTGATTAGCGACTCATCACAAAGATATACAAAGGACTCACATGACTCAACAAAAATAAAATAAACAATCCAGTCAACAAATGGACAGAAGAACTTAAAAGATGTTCTCCAAACAGGAAATGCAAATGGCCAACAGCATGTGAAAAATTGTTCAGCACCCCTTATAATCATGGAAATGCAAATCAAAACCACATTAAGATATACCAGTTACACCAGTTAGAATGGCGCATATCAAAAAACAAGCAACAACAAATGAGGATGTGGTGAAAAAGGAACTCTCCTACATTGCTGGTGGGAGTGCAAACTGGTCCAACCACTATGGAAAGCTGTCTGGCGGTTCCTCAGTCTACTAAAAATGGAGCTACCATATGACCCAGCAATTCTACTCCTAGGGATCTACTCAAAGGACACAAAAACATTGATTCAAAAGAACACCTGTACACCTATGTTTATTACAGCACTATGTACAATAGGGAAAACCTGGAAACAACACAAATGACCAAAAATAGATGACTAGATCAAGAAGATGTGGTATATATACACAATGGAATATTACTCAGCAATCAAAAAAAGATAAACTCATGCCATTCACAGCAACATGGATGGAGCAAGAAGGAATAATGCTCAGTGAAATAAGCCAGAAGGAAAAAGAAAAATATCGGATGGTTTCACTTATATCAGGAATTAAATAAGACATCAGTGTAAAAAAGTAACAACAGTACAAAACACAAAAAAGCAAAAACAGACAATTATAAATCAGAGACACACTTCAGGGGACGAGGAGGTAGAGGGATCAGAAGGAGGGAGGGGACTATGGTGATGGTGCATGGGTGCACTGGTGAAGGAAACTCTATGGGGACTACAACTGAAGGGGTGGGGGGAAGCAAATATTATTTAAAAATAAACAGTGATGTAAAAAGTAAAAAAAAGTCAGTTAAAAAATTAAAAGTTGCAAGAAATAAATAAGAGAGTGATGCAAAAAAGAAGATATTTTCAAAGCTACAGAAGACAAAAGTTTTTAAAGCGTCTATGAAACAAGATTAATAATCCAATAAAATGATACAGATAACAGATTGGAGAAAATATTTGCTCATAACGTATTTGACAAAGGGCAGATATAGCCAAGATATACAAAGAATACATGCAACTTAACCATAAGAAAACAAATAACCCTAAACAAAAATGGGTAGAAGAGCTAAGTGAACACTTCTTCAAGTGAACACTTCTTCAGCCACATACAGGTGGCTACCCAACTGTTAGATGGGGAGGGGTGCCTCCCTGGCGGCACGGGGGCTAAGTCTCAGCACTATCAAGCTGTTACCAACTGTTAGATGCGAGTACCCACCTCCACATGGCTTCAAGAATATTCAGGAGTGCCCACAAGCAAGCTGTGGCTGAGATATGAACTTCATGGTCTCAAACATGCACTCTGGGCAGCCTGAGCTGATATCCAAGATATGCAAAGAATTCATACACACTTTCACACATTGCTGTTTACTGGCATTGCTTCACAACCCTTGGTTATCCCAAGTGAAAGTTTCCAAACCCTCCTGGAGCTTGGCTGCTGGTGGGTTGTGGCGAGATCTCTGGCTCTTGAATCAGTAGCTGATTCCTCTAGCATTGCCAGTTTTGGGTGTTAGAGGCAGCAAACCACCCAGGAAGAGGGGAGGCCTCTCTGAAGTCCTGGGCTGTGCCATGAAGAGATTCTCTTGGCTGGTCTTTCTGGGGCTCCTCTTCCATTCTCAAAGGAAAGCTTCAGTAACCGTACTGACTCAAGGCAGCTTAGGTATGGCAACATCCAAGACAAAAGTCTCAAGAAGATCCACAGAGCTCTGGGGCCTGCCTGGTGGCACAGGTGGGCGAGCGCAGTGCTGTGAAGCTGTCCGCAGCCTCCATAGCACAGGTTCGATCCCGGCCTGCTGGGGAGATACCCACATGGCGCAGCAGACCTCTCCTGCCTCCCCGCTACACCCCTCAGCAGTGTATTTCAGTCAGTCTACCTGTTCTGTTCCCCACTCTAACTGGTGAATCCTCTCACCCTCCCGCACATCTGGCCTGTACCCCGGTTCTTTTATGCATAAATAAATCTTAAAAAAAAAAAGTGAACAGAGCCAAAGGAACCTGTGAGGCACAAATGAACAAAACAAAATAACCATTAGAGGAGGAGAACCAAGAAGTCGGAGAGAGAAAGGGGTTGAGAGAATATTTGAAGAAATTCAAGTAACAAATGATACTCAAAGAAATAATATTCTAGTGAATCCTTCAAATTTTTGATGAAATACATGAATGTGAGCATGCAGAAACTGTGAGCAGAAATATGAGCAGTCCAACAAACTCCAAATAATATGTACAGAGAAACCCACACCAACATACATTATAATCAAACTTTCAAAAGACAAAGAGCAAATTTTAAAAGCAGAGAGAAGCAAATCATCACCTTTAAGAGGTCTTCAATAAGATTACCTTCAGATAAACGATGGTTATAGTTGCACAACACTGGGAATGTTTCCAGTGTCACTGAATGCCACACTTTAAAATGGTTAAAATGTGCATTCATGTTAATATGTATTTGACCACAATTTTTACAAGTAGAATCTTTTGTCAGACTCTGCAAAGCTTCAGATTCTGCCCATTTCCCAGGGCTGTTGCAGAGCCTACTTCCCCCTACTCACCACCCTAGATCACCTGGGGCCTACATAGCCTCATCCCTTCTTTAAACAACCATGAGTCCAAATGCCGCCACACTTCATTTGAATCGCGTCGTCACATACTTTTGACATCTCTTTACATTTCCCCTGGATTAAACAAGAATTGGTTATTTTACTTCTATCACTTCTTTAGGTAACTGTATAATCATCACTGGAAGGTTCACAAAGTCACCTAAGGGAGACCACCAAGAAAAGTTTTTTGTTCACAACTCAGTAAGATGGGAGACCTCCACTTACCTACATGGCATTCTGCTTGAATACATGGTAAGTGGCCACACAGTAAATATTTTAGTCTTTTGAGTTGAACAGTCTGTCACGCCACTCAAATCTGCCTCAAAATGCAAGACCAGTCAGTCATAAAAAAATGGGCATGGCGTGTCCCAATAAAAGTTTTTGTTATTGTATATAATTTTCACATCATAAAATATTTACTCTTCTTTTGGTTCTCAACCATCTAATATTTCTTAGTTTGTTGCCCATGGGGGGGAGGGGGAAAGGCAGCAGGCTAAAGTTGGCCCAGGAACTGTAATTTGCTGAGTTCTGACTTACACTTACCCTGATGTTAACTGTTATTTCTTTCTACTCCTTACTATGAATTGCAGATATCTTATAAATCTCACATAACCACTGCTAAGCAAAACTGTGAATAAATAAACAACTCACCTGGTATGTGATCGTTTTTTGCTGGTCCTGGAAGGGCCAAGGGTCTGTGAGGGTACAGCTGAGAAAGAAGTGAAAAGCTTGAGAGAACACTCCACATAGGCACTGGCAAAACACCTCTGAAGGATGAGGCCTTCAAAAGGTGCAGAAGTAAGGGGCACCCACATGTCCATGCACAACTTTGGATAGTTATATAGTGTTTGGATAGACTATTTTTTAAATGTAAATGCATTCCCAGGCCTCCCCAGTGGCGCAGCGGTTGAGCGCTGGGCTGCGAAGCTGCTCGCAGCCTCTGCATCTCCGGTTTGATCCTCAGCTGGCCTGCGAGGGTCCCACATGGCTCACAGACCTCTCCCGCCATGCCCGCTGCTCCCCTCAGCAATGTACTTCATCAGTCTACCTGTTCTGCTCCCCGCTCTGGCTCTGGTGAATTCTCTCACTCTCCCTCGCTTCTAACTATACCCAGTGCTTGTAGAAAGAAAGAAATAAATCTTTATATTTTTTTTAATTTTTTAAAGATTTATTTATTTATACAAGAACCGGGGTGCAGGGCAGATGCATGGGAGGGTGAGAGGATTCACCAGAGACAGAGTGGGGAACAGAACAGGCAGACTAAAGAAATAATCTGCTGAGGGGAGCAGCAGGTGAGACAGAAGAGGTCTGTAGCACCATGTGGGATCCTCGCCGGCAGGCCGGGGTCGAACCAGCCCTGCTGAGGCTGCGGACAGCTTCATAGCACAGCGCTCAACGCCTGTGCCGCCAGGGGAGGCCCAATAATAATAAATAAATCTTTTAAAAAAAAAAGCATTTCTACTGACTTGTTAACAGTGTATGTACTCCTTTAACATAGGGGGAAAAAGTATACAAAACAATAAGCAACTAGGCAAATTAGGAAAAGTCCAGGATTGGAACAAAATGTTTTTAGTACAACTGATGCTGAGAAAAAAAATATTCTTGGGCGTTATGTTCTCTGTTATAAAACGCAGAATCTCAACAAGGTCCTGAAAAACAGGAATGGGGTGTTTTAATGATCAAACTTTTGGCTATAGTTTCCATAAATTATCTTTTGATGAAAAAAATAACTCTGGTTTTGGTTTTGACTTATCTCAAAAACCTGCCCAGGCTATGAAAAAACTCAATGTCTGCTGTTGATTCTGTCACAATAAAACATGTGGCTGAAAGCAGGCACCTAACATTTTACACCCCTTTCCTGCCCACCACATCACATCCTGTCTTTTTAGTCAAAGAAATAGGTCAGAATTAAAGACCTATATCACAGTACCTCCTCTGATTATTCTGAAAGACCAGGATATGGGGAGCGTTAGCATGACTCTAATCCTGCCATGGTGTGCAAGCAGCTCAGAATCTCCAAGGAGCAGAGAATGAAGAGAAAAAGGAGCTTTCCTTTATCTCCCCTGTGTGAGCTTCCTTCCACCTGATGCCTTCACAATTCTCTAAGAGAGTCTTTTTTTTTTCCTTTTGCCTTGGCCTCCTCTCCCAACCATTGCTCACAGGGCTCCTGAGAGTTGGTTCACAGTTTCGCCCTCACTGGATAGGGCAGAGGTTCTAGCAGGAAGGTCCCAGGTGTTTCTGGCTGAGCAGGTGAGTCTTTGCTCCTTCCAGCAAGGCCCTGGCTCTCTACTAAGGCTCAGGCAACTGGCTGTCCTAGGAGGGATTCCGGCCCCTGGGCTCCCCCTCTGACCTCACAAGAGCTGCTCTGTTCCGAGAAAGCTGGACCACATTTAAGACCCATCTTCCAAGGCACATAAATCCGGAGTATTTACCAACTGTTGCCACCATCCCACATTTGCTATTTTCCTCTCAAGTCCAATATTGTTTAACCATTGTGATGCAAATGTCTTCGACCCCACTGACTACAGGATAGTTGTAGGTAAGAAGCTTATGACCAGGCACATTCCTTTCAGATCTACAGCCTTGAACAGGTTAAGCCTTTCCTGAATGGTTGTCAATTTGTCTAGCTGTTTACCTCAGCTAATTCCTTGAGACTTCTCTAAAGTGAGCCGCTAGGTGCTTCTTAAGACTGCTCTCTTTGCAAGCACGCAAAACATTGATTGAACGTCTATGTTTAAAATCTTTTTAGTTAAAATCTTCAACCAAGATCTAAAGCTCTCGGATTGTCCTGTCACCTTGACCATAATAAGCTGGACCTTCTGTAAATGCAAAGCGTGCTTCTGAGGGCACAGGCAGGGCAGGAGGGGCTCGTGGGGTGCAGTCCAGCCTGTTGATGTGCCATGCCCGCAGGGTCTTTAGAAAGAAGATCCCCCCAACCTAATGCCTCGTCCACTTCTGTTGCAGGCTCAGGCCAGGAGGCCGCCAAGGGCCGCGGCGGCTCAGGCCCACCTGCCCTTGGGCAGAGCGCGAGCACTTGGGGTGATGCTGGCGCCTCCCAAGGCTTTTTCCCGTGAAAATGGCCGCTGGCCACAGATGGCGGCGGGATTCAGCGAACCCCGCAGCGGCAAACGACGTCCTGGGGAGAGAGAAGCGCTCACCTGGGCTGTGTCGGGTCAGTTTTGTCCGGCCCATCCGGAGCCTGCACGACCCTCCCCCTCGGAGACCAGCAATGAGGCGTCGCTGGTCCCCGCGCCGGCCGCGCCGCCTCTCCCCCTGGAGAGACGGGGCAGGAGTCCCGGGGCCAGGAGCAAAGCCGCGTCCTCCTCCACCCGCCCTCCCGGCGGGGCTTCCCGGCCGCCCGCCCCAGCGCGCTCCTCGCGGGTACCCTGGCCTGGGCCTCCAGCCACAGAAGCTCCAGAACCTTCTCCGCAGGCCCCGCGGCCCCTGAACCCTGCGCCCAGGA
This sequence comes from Talpa europaea, assembly GCF_964194135.1. Lineage (NCBI taxonomy): Eukaryota > Metazoa > Chordata > Mammalia > Eulipotyphla > Talpidae > Talpa > Talpa europaea. The sequence continues at coordinate 70,307 of NW_028168024.1, read as the reverse complement.
ACCACAGCGCACATGCGCAGAAGGCCTGAGCGGCTCCGGAGTTGGCACCAAAATGCTCACGGGACGTTTCCCATAAGCCCGCGCGCCTCTCCGGGAATAGGGTCTTCAAGCTTTTTTTTTTTTTTTTTTTAATTTTGACAGAAGAAAAATTAAATCATCCTTAGTCCTACCGCAGAAATATAAACATTGTTAAGACTTTTTTCTTCTTCCTATGCACAAACATTTCTAAATATACGAATATTTTGCACTTTGCTTTCCTCATTCACATTTCCAACATCATTCAGAAGCAATACCTATGTGCCTATATATCATTTTGAATTACTATAGCATATTGCATTGCATGGATTAACGTAATTAAATGGTGCTGGGAAAACTGGGTCGCTACATGCAAAAGAATGAAGCTTGACCACTACCTCACACCATGCACAAAAACCAACTCAAAATGGATGAAAGAACTAGACATAACGCCTGAAACCATAAAATATATAGAAGGAAATACAGGCAAAACACTACATGACATGCACCTCAAAGACATCTTTACAGACACAGCACCCAAAGCCGTGATAGTGAAGGCAAAGATAAACAGCTGGGACTACATCAAATTAAAGAGCTTCTGCACAGCAAAAGAGACAATAACAAAAACAAAGAGAATCCCCACCGACTGGGAGAACATTTTTGCACACAACAATAATGATAAAGGACTGATCATAAAAATCTACAAAGAGCTGATGAGACTCAACAAAAACAAAAAAAAATAATCCAGTCAAAAAATGGGCAGAAGAGCTAAAACGAAACTTCTCCAAAGAGGAAATGCAAATGGCCAACAGGCATATGAAAAAATGTTCAACATCACTTGTCATCAGGGAAATGCAAATCAAAACTACCATGAGATACCATCTTACACCAGTGAGGATGGCACATATTAAAAAAACTAGCAACAACAAATGTTGGTGAGGGTGTGGAGAAAAAGGAACTCTCCTGCACTGCTGGTGGGACTGCAAACTGATCCAACCACTATGGAGAGCTGTGTGGAGATTTCTTGACCTACTAAAGGTAGAGTAGGTCTGCCAGCAATTCCACTCCTATGTATTTACCCAAATGACACAGAAACATTAATTCCAAAGGGCAGCTGCACTCCTATGTTTATAGCAGCACTATGTACAATGGTTAAGCTATGGAAACAACCCAAATGCCCAAAAATAGATGACTGGATCAAGAAGATGTGGTACATATACACCATGGAATATTACTCAGCAATCAAAAAAGATAAACATATGCAGTTTGCAGCAACATGGATGGAGCTGGAGGGGATCATGCTCTGTGAAATAAGCCAGAAAGAAAAAGAAAAATACCGGATGGTCTCAGTCATAGCAGGAATTTAGAAAACCTAAATAAAGGATCAGGAAAAAGACTAATTGAAACAAAGTGGAAATCAAAATAAACAAGCAACTATAAACCAGGGACACAATGGGGGGGAGGGCAGAGAGGAAGGATTGGAGTCAAAATAAGGGGTGGTGCAATTGTATGGGGAATATAACAAAAATGAAAATGCATACATTGTGCAAAAATGAAAAATGATATAAGAATTATAGAAAATAAAATACTAAAATAAAGAATACAGAAAAACTAAGCTTAGGTTAAATATTCAATAACAGGGAGTTGGGTGAATTAATTATGTTAATCTTCAAGCCTTTTTAACGCAGCAGACTACAATGCCAAAACTCAAACAAAACTCTTCTTCCAAGACAGCCTAGAGCAGGCAAAGCCTTTCCTGAATGGTTGTCAATTTGTCCAGATGTTTTCAACTAATTCCCTGAGACAGCTGGGTGCGTATTAAGACTGCTCTCTTTACGAACCATGCAAACCACTGACTGAGAGTTTATATTTAAAACCCGTTTTCCAAGGCATGTAAATAGGGAGTATTTACCAACTGTTGCTACCACCCTGCATTTGCTATTTTTCTGTCTCGTCCAATATTGTTAATCACTGTGATGAAAATGTCTTTGACCCTAACTGACTACAGGATAGTTGTAGGTAAGAAGCACGAGACTGGTGACATTCCTTTCAGATCTAGAGCCAGTGTCTCAGTCACCAGGGATGGGCGCAGTGGACTTGTATCTGGGCAGTATTTTAGTCACGAGGAATGTAGATGCTTTCCCTCTTTCATCCCCTCTAACTAGTGGAAGCAACACACAGACACTTCCCTGAAATGTAACGATGACCAAACCCCTTGTCTCCCTCTTCCACCATATGTCACAATCACTTCTCTGCATCCATTGCCACATTCATGCATAAATTCAACTCTTAGCACAGTCCAATTTTGAAAATTGGTCTAGTTCATAAAGAGAGGGTCAAGGAAAAGTTTCCAACTCATAGGCAAAATACTATGAAGGGCTTAGAGTAGTAGCCACCACACAAATAGTAGGAAGATTGAACCAGATATAAAAATATGCAACCCCATGGGTGAAACACCAAGAGATGTCAACATATGTTATTTTCTCTTTTTGTGCTTCGAAGCGCTGAGACCATTGAAAACTGTGAATTTTGGGGGCACATTCCACAAATCTTACACAACGTTCTTTATGATCTTTCCATAATTTGAATAATGCTTTTCATTTTATTTCCTCTTTGCACAAAGAGTTGGACAATGTTGATATTTTCCTGTCATGTTTCTGGCTACAATATATTTTCATTAATAAATGAGATTCATTTTCTTAAAAAAGCATCTTAATTTGGGGGCAGAATGGGTAGAATTGTCAGAAGTAGCAGACATAATACAAGCATACAGACATATCTCCAATTTATGTGGTTTGTCCAAAACAAATTATAAAACTCTAAATCACTTGCCCCTTTCATTAAGTATATTTCCCTGATAGTTTTGTTTCTCCTTAACAGTTTTTTCTTTTGCAAATTCGATTGTAGAATTTCTGCCAGAGACATTCTATGGTCCATTCACACTGTTCTACATCTGTAGTCTCATCTCACTTTTTTCATTCTTTGTTCATTAAACATTCATCAATCAGAAAACACTAGACTTTAGCATTATGAGCTAACAATCCTGCCACAAAATTAATAATTCTGGGTATTTTTCTTCAAATGCGGTTTGTTGAAACATATGGTACCATCTTGCCTTTTCCACTTTTCAAAATTACAACATGTTGGATCTTTGGAGAAATGACTTTTTAAAATGTTGTCCAGTGAATGTTCTCAATTTTTCCCTTCTTTTACATTACATATAACAATTCCACGTGTTCCCATGCTAGAAACACATTTCATAACTTCCATGTAAAAGAATCAAATTTGTCAGATGAAATTAATTTTACAAGACAATCGTGGTAAATACACTATTGAGCATTTACTTTCTTATTCATAATTAATGCTCCCCTTATAAAAACTATCTTGATACTAATGAGATTTCATCAATTCTTTCTAGAATGCATTCAACAAATTCCATTAAACAATGGAGCATTTCAATAACTCCTCCTACTGTTCTCTCAATAACCACTGAATGGGCGAGAGAGAGGGGTTTTCATTGCTACAGATGGCTAGCAGTTGCCAGCCTGTAGTAGCTTCCCCCGTCTCTGTCTGGCATTCTGGACAGAATATGCTAGATTCTCTATTTCTAAGGCAGAACCTGATTGCATCCCTAGTGTCTGATTCCTGTCAAAAGCTGCTTTTGGGAGAAGGCACATCCTTGGGATTGGCACCCTCTACCCACTCCTGACAGATGGGGTTTGCTTTGTAGGACCTGCTTGCAAGATTGGCCCTAACCGGCATCTGAGAAGTTCAAGTTCAATTGGTGGGAGCATTCCCACTAATCCCTGATAAGAAAAGTTTTCTACACTTAAACTGTTTGTATGACAAATGTAGTTTATGCTGAACACCTGCTTTCTTTCTGGGAATCTGGAGTCTTGGCATGTGCCAGGCACAGGGTGCCTATGCGTTCACCCTGCACTGGGAGAATTAATACGTCCCTTGCGACTCCATAGAGGTAAGACCCTCGTAATTCTGTAGCTAGCCTCTGCTGAACACTGTCCCGTGAGCCTTCTCCCTTCGCAGAATTTGCTTTGCATCGTTTGTTGTAACAAATCACAGTCGTTGAGTAGATTATATGTGCAGTCCTGTGAGACATCCTAGTGAGTTACTGAACCTTAAGGTGGTCTTGGGGAACCCTGACAAATAGACACATACTTGTTTTAGAAATGACCTCTCAATATTCTAAATGTTTGTGGGCTCCTTTCTTCTGTATATTTCTAAATACCAAAAACATAACCAAATTTCACATGAAAAGTAAAAAGTATTGTGCCAGGGAAATACTGAAAAGGGACAGAAAATTTGGCCATAGAGTACTATTACTGAAATTGCTATAATATCTTTTGAGTAATATGGACCTCATTTCCTGTTGATTCAGGAAAAAAAATAAAAGTACTTTAAGAATTTCTGGGTTACAGTGCTAGTGCTCACCACCAGGGGCGGGTATGCCCACTGTGCTCTCTTCCAATAACAGGAGCCAGGGAAGAGACACCCACATAGTAAACCTAAGAAAGCACAAAAGCCAGCAGCACTAAGACTGACAGTCAGTAGAATGGCTTGTAAGGGCACTTAACAGCTTGCTGTCTTGTTTTGTCTTTGTTTATTTGTAAGCTTAGGCTCAACTGGGTCTCAGGTGAGTAGCTGTCTGGTCCATGGGGCAAACTACTATCAATGGGTCCAAGGAGAATATATGCATTTGATCTGGCCTCCAGTTCTTACACCATGGGGGCAAGAGAGAAAATTTAAATATATAGAGAAGACATTTTTATTTTTATGTTTTTAAAGATTTATTTATTTATACAAGCACTGGGTATAGTCAGAAGCGAGGGAGGGCGAGAGAATTCACCAGAGCCAGAGCACCAAACAGAACAAGCACATGGATGAAGTACACTGCTGAGGGGAGTAGCGGGCGGCAGGAGATGTCTGCGCGCCATGTGGGACCCTCTCTGGTGGTCGGGGATCTGGCCAGGGATCAAACCGGTGCTTCAGAGGTTGCAGGCAGCTTCGAAGCCCAGCACTCAACTGCTGTGCCACCAGGGGAGGCCCAGGGAAGACATTTTTAAAGGGCATCCTGTGTAATGAATCCTTACTACATGGAATTAAGTCCTCCATTACTAGAAAATAGTCAAGTATTCCAAGTCCATGGAAAAAAAAAAAATCTCAAAAATGTTTAGTAGAAGCTACTGTTGAAACTCTTTTCTCTCTACCTCTATCCAAATTCTATCTATTAGTACAACAAAGTAAACTGAATCTAATTCCAATCCATTTCATATATTTTTACATGAGTGAATAGGACAGAATAACCAAGCAGAATTTCTAACGATTCTCTTGCAACTTTCCGTAACTTGCATTGAGTTCTCAACACTCAGCCTGTACTGGCCTTGGGAGTCAGGCCTCAGGGTGGTATCATCAGACCTTTAGAGAGATTTCCTCTTCTCTAGGCTCCCAAGGCTTTTCTCTCTGGGGTCTCCAGGACTTCCAGAGGAAGTCAGTTTCCCTCCTCTACTGGTTGGTCTCTGGAACCCTGGCATCAGGCACTTTTCATTTTGGCTCATCTCAATCTCAACTTCCAGAAGATCACACTGTGACATTCTAATCAAAATCTAGATAATTTAGTCATACTTCCAGTTCTCACATACACACATCTTCCAAACCAAACTATTAAATTCCAAATTAGTTTTTCTTAACCACAGATTATCCACAACCACACTACCTGGAAGCTCCTAAACCAGTTCCCACTGTATTTTTGAGCTCATAATTAGTATAGGTGCCGTCTTGATATCCTCTGGAGGCCAGAACAATTAGACACGACTGGAAAGACGTACAGACAATGTACAAATGGACACAGCTCCTTTAGTTTTTTATCTAACCGAAATGAAATGTCTTGTGTAACTGCATTTTTGCTCTTGTCAGCAAAGACCAGAGCTTTCTCTCTGAATCCTTATGAGGACAAACCATAGTTTTCTGAGGTTAGATTCTTTTCACCACTTCCTGATGGAAAGGCATTTTTTTTTAAGATTTATTTATTTTTATATAAGAACCGGGGTACGGGTCAGATGCACGGGTGGGTGAAAGGATTCACCAGAGACAGAGCAGGGAACAGAACAGGCAGACTGAAGAAATACACTGCTAAGGGGAGCAGCGGGCATGACAGGAGAGGTCTGTTGTGTCATGTGGGACCCTTGCCGGCCGGTTGGGATCAAACAAGTGCTTCAGAGGCTGTGGACAGCTTCACAGTGCGATACTCAACAATCTGCACCACCAGGAAGACCCTGAAAGGCATTTTTATTCTCACTGAAATAGTCTGTTCACCAAATCTACCTGCAAAAGCATAAGGACAAAAGATTCATTTAAAATTGAAGATTAAAGCCAAAATCAAAAATGTCCCCCCATGGAATCAAAACCAAATTTCCAAATTGGGGAGAGTTGTGAGCAGAGGAAATGTGGTTTCAGATGCTATCCTGGACACCTTACCTAGACTTTGGAAGGAGAAAAAGAGTTTGGATGCAGCAATTGCAAAGAAAAGTTCATAACTGTGTGTATTGTCTCAGGGTCCAATGTTCACCACAAAGTTAAACTTGGGGTGCCATAGAAGCTGAAATTTTAAAATACAATTTCTGTCTTTTTCTTAAGTATCTAGATCATCAGTGGGCTCACAAGACTGGGGTTTCTTCATCCTAGAGTGATGTTCCCAGGTTTTTATGACCACAAGTATTAAGGAAATGTGAGTAGTTAGCAAAACTTCATAAGGGCCATACTATTTATCTGAAACATCTCCATTCTACCAGGTCTGGAGTAAGTCCTGATCACCAGATCTGAAAGGAGGCCATGGTTCACTGGGAGGCATAGACATCCTAGTGTGTATAGAGTGACGAGTTCCAGCTGAAATCTCCTGGGTTATGTGTTACACGCTGTTTGATGCTATATACTTGCTATGTGTCTGGCACAATCTTCAAAATTGAAGTTTGGAATGGTGCTCCAAAAGACAATTGCAAAGGGGCTTAACCCCAGCCCACTTCTGGGAGCCACTTTTACCCAAAGAGGGCTCTGCACAATACCTAACCCTGACACAAATGTGTTCCTGCATGGATTTTTCCAAAGGTCTTTTTCAAGGTTTGGTTCATGGTGGATTTTGCCATATTCTGCTCTCCACTGGGTCCCCAAACTTCCTAAAAGTTTTCAATACGCACACAATTGGGTTCTGTTATTATGATTAATTTTACCATAAGCGTTGGCAATGCCCTAGTGTGATATAGTCGCCACCATGAGGCAAGGCCTCAGGAGCCTCGCGGGGCAGCAGCATTGGGAGCAGAGCGAGACGGGGGAAAGACAACTCAAAGTCCAAGTAGAGAGAGAGAGAGAGAGACCTAGAGGGGCGCACACCCGGAGCAGAGCAGGCCTGGAGGGACAGCCCCTCATGACGTGCTGCGCCTTGTACAGTGCAGTCTCACCCTTATCGAGGAGCAGGCTCATGGAAGGCGGGTGAGTATATGGTGGGGTGTCCTGGTGGACATGTGCATTTGGGGATGCATCCTTGTCTGGCACAAGCTCAGGGGGAGAGAATAGGAGCTGTTGCCAGGGGACTCCATTTTTTTCCCAATATCAAAGCATCCGAACTCTGGTTTCTGTTCTCATTTACCTTCCTGTCAAGTTGGTCTAGCAGGTTCTTCTAATCTGGCCATGAAGTCTGCCGGCTGTTTTCAGCAGATACTGGATTCCCAGGGAGAGAGTCACGGAAAGTCTGAGTGTTGCTGCTACTCTAGCCATAACACCTGTTGCTGTCTCTGCACTTGCTGTTTTCAGCATGTTTAGATCCTCCCACCAGGACTTTTGCCCTGAGAGGTTCCCTATCTCAAACTTTCCCTGTTTCTGCACACTGAGAGGCACAGACTAGTGAAAGCAAAGAAATATCTAGGCAAAGACACAGCATAGTCGAGGGACACAATAATCCACGCTCCACAGTGCCTGAAGCTGGAGGAACATCAGCTGGACAGGGAACCGAGCTGCTGCCTGACCCATGTCCTTGCCCACACCCCGGTGTCCATGGCACATGACCCAACCTGAACTAATGATGAGGCGCTAACTAATCACCTAATGATGACTCACTATTCAGTGAAACAGCCATCATTGTTATCTCCTATGTGACCCAGATTCTCCCAACTATGCAATTACCCCCAGGTCCAAGGAGACTTGCCCTGTGTTACCCAAACCAGAGAGCCCCCTCCTGGCTCGCAGGACAGTATCAGCAGAGATGAGGAGAGTGATGGGGTTCAGGCATCCTGAAAGCATGGGTTCAGTATCAGGGACCCCTCACTGTGGAGGGTTGTTGTGTAGGTGTGATGTCTGGGAAACCAGACACAAATGATCCTCTCTGGGAAGTCAGCCTGGACACACCAATTTGCTTGTTTGTCCTGTATGTCCCCTCAGACAGCGTCAGCCCCCTGAGCCTGGGCAAGGGCACCTCTTGTCCACACTGTGTGTTGAGCCCCTAGACCCAAATCTGGCACATGCTAGGTGTTCAGTATGTGTGTGGAGGCACCCCATCTGGGATTCAGCTCCCCCATGTCACAGGTGGACTCTGTGTCCCTGGTGCTGCCCGATGCCTATGATATCAATGACTGTGTCCCCTCAGTGTGGACTGTGGATCCCGGAACCCTAGTATCACTGCATTTGCGACGAGGCATGGAAGGAGGTGATTCAGATAAAGATGGTCATGAGGGTGATGCCCTCATCGAGAAGAGCAGGTGACTTTATAAGAAGAGGAAGAGAACCAGGGGTGAGCCCCACAGAAAAGCCCATGTGGGGGCACCATGAGACACAGCCATTGAAATCCAGAAGAGAGATTGCAAGAGAATCCAAACCTGCCGACTCCTGATTTTGGGCCTCCAGACTCCAGCAGCTGGAGCAAATGAATTGCTGTTGGCTAAACCCTCCATTCTGTGGTTGTTAAGGGGGCTCCAGCCAACCAACTCACCCCTCATGGAACTGTCCCCAGGTCACCCATCCCCCATGAAGAATTTGTGCTCAAAACTGGCGCAACCACTATGGAAAGCTGTGTGGAGATTCCTCAACCTGCTAAAGATGCAGCTTCCATATGATCCAGCAATTCCAGTCCCAGGTATTTCCCCAGAGGACACAGAATCATTAATTCAAAAGGGCACCTGCACCTCTACGTTTATAGCAGCACTGTTTTCAATAGCTAAGCTTTGGAAACAACCCAAATGCCCAAAAACAGACGACTGGATCAGGAAGATGTGGTACATATACACCATGGAATATTACTCAGCATTCAAAAAAGATAAACACATGCAATTTGCAGCAATGTGGATGGAGCTGGAAGGGATCATGCTCAGCGAAATAAGCCAGAAAGACCAGATGGTCTCACTCATAGTGGGAATTTAGGAAACCTAAATAAGAGACCAGGAAAAAGACTAATTATAATAAAATCAAAATCAATAAGCAACTATAAACCAGAAACACACCACGGGGGTGAGGGGGCGGGAGGAAGAGGAGGAGGGATTAGGGTCAAAATAAGAGGGGTGGGAATTGTATGGGGAATATAACCAAGATGAAAAGGTATACATTGTACAAAATTGAAAAATGATGTAAAAAAGGCATAAAATTAAAAAAAAATAAATATAAAATAAAAAAACTAATCTGTGCTTCAATTTGAACAATCAGACAATTTGTTATCACCAAAGACAAGCTGTCTGGTCAGCTTTTGTGAGGATGAGGACTTGATTTTACCAAATTCACTGGGTCTCACACTGCAATTTTTTTTTAAAGATTTATTTATCTATTTATCCAAGCACTGGGTACAGTCAGAAGCACGGGAGGGTGAGAGAATTCACCAGAGCCAGAGTGCGGAGCAGAGCAGGCAGAAGGACCGAAGTACACTGCTGAGGGGGCAGCGGGCAGCAGGAGAGGTCTGCGCGCCATGTGGGACCCTCCTTCAGTGGCCGGGGAGCAGAAGGGGAGCGAACCAGCACTGCAGAGGCTGCGGGCAGCTTCGCAACCCAGCGCTCAACTGCTGCGCCACCGGGGAGGCCCTCACACTGCAATTTTTGACCAAACAAACAGGGAGCAGCTGTACTGTTAGAGGGAGTACAGAATGAATCCCCTCTGAGGGGTTCCTGCCTCACTTCCCCACAGTCCTGGAGCACAGTGTGCCACCCCACCTGCTGCTTTGTGACTGGCAGTGGTACTCAGCCTCGTCCTCAGGCTGTAGCCCAGTGATGGTCAGCGAGCCCGAGGTGCCAGATTTGGAGCCTGAGAATCAATCAGGGAACCCTGAGGGCCTATTGCTGTTATCATGTATCAGGAGTTTGGGGGTTGTTCCTGGGAGCTGTTGGTACCATTGCACATCATAACCCCCGATGTTGAGGCTGCTTCCAGCACAGGTGATGACGATGCTCTGGCCCCAGACACTGAAGACGGCTGAGTCAGCTCAGACTGGGCCCAGGATCCTGGAAGTGGGAAAGATGCACAGAGGGTGATGCTGGGGTCTAGAGTCAGGAGGAAAAGTTAGGCCCTATGGATCCTCACCTGTGCAGTGAGAGAGGATCATTAGGAGGAGAGGCATCCAGGCCACGGTGCTCACAGCCTCTGAGCCCCACAAAGGGCTGGGCTGCCCCAGGCTTCCTTTTCTTCCCTACCTTCTGCCACAGGAGGGGATGTGCGTGCAAATGAGTTTTCATCCAGGGACTTCCTAGCCCTCCCTGATCCCTGATGCTGTAGCCCAGCTCACAACCCACACTTGAGGATTGTGGATGTTTCCTTCACCCCTTGGGAGAGCCTGGGAGGAAGCACCTCCTGCCACACATGGGTGGCTCAGGGACTGTGCCAGGCCAAGAGGACACAGCAGCTGATTGCCCGTCAGGGAACATAAGCACCAGCCCTAAGCCCAGGCTGCTCTGAGTGAATCATCATCACTGAGCAGCTGTGTAGCTCAAACAGGCAGCCCCGCAGTGCCCCCTGCTGGTCGCAGGGCTCACACACACCATGGCCCAGAGGCCTGGGAGCCCAGCTATTAAATGTTTGCTGCCACCAGGTCACTGTCTCTGGTCACACACCCAGTTCTGATCCAGGGTGCTGTGGTTCCAGGACACGGCACTGGTTACTGTAGGTTCTCTTCCGACAAGTTTCTTAGTCCATGGAGGTGCAAACATGTGCATTCAGAATATATTTGACTGCATTTGAGAAATAACAAAATGATGCAAATGAGCATCAGTTCAGACAACACAGAATAAGGGAGAGAGAGCTGGTTGGAAGAACTTGAGAAGAAGTGCAGATAAGTGGCACAGAATAGAAATTCCCAAGAATAAACAAATGGCATATTCAAAAGAGGACAATTCAGCAAATATTTCTAAAAATTATCTAATTTTGGGTGCAGATTTTATTTTTTCATAGTGATTGGTGACAATAAAGGCTTTGGAAGACTTCACACATGAGTGTGGATACATATCACTCTTTTAAACTTTGTGCATCAACCTTTATATTTGTAATTCTCCGGTTTCTGCGGATCTGTGTCATATATTTCTACCAGGATTCTGATTAATTCACTTATAATTTATTTGTATTTTATTTGTATTTTAAATATTTCCCTTCCTTTTATTTATATACTTACTATCTTAGCTTAATAGCAAATAAACAGAAGATTTTATGTTCCCACTGTCTGGATAGTTGAATGCAGAACCCTGGCGTCCTCACCACACCCTGTTCTGCTCTGCTTTCACTTTGCGATGGTCCCCAGACTTCTAGACTCCGGGGTCTTGGGAAAATACCTGTGATCTCACATCCTCTCCTCAGTTATTCAAAGGATCCTCCTCCTTCATCTCAGGCAGGTCAGTAAATGCTCACACCCTTCAGGACCCTCACTGCTCTGGGCATGAACCCCACCCCCGGCCTCCCCTCAGGAGCCAGCAGGGTCTGCCCTGTGCCCTCACACACCTCACACCCTTCCTTGTTCTCAGACCTCCAGCCTCCCTCACACTCATGACTTCACCACCTGACCCCTTTCCCTTGCACGGTCCCCAGAGTGAAGCCTCCTCTGTGTGGGGGAGAGGAGGGCTGGCACTTGTCATCACAGTGAAGACATACAGGGTGTCAAGTCTGAGGGACATGGTTCTTCACAGCAGGATGTACCCCCATCATCACAAACAGGATTAGAGAAAACTAATTTATATCGTGGGAAACTTTGAAGTTAACAAACTATAGAGAGTTGTCCCCTTAGTCCACATCAACAAGGATCAATGAAACTCATCTTCTTTCATCTTCTTCTTTATCCTTCTTTTTCTGAATTGAAAACAATCATAAATACCATATCACTTCAGGGCCTCCCTGGTGATGTAGGGGTTAAAGACATAGCTACCAAGTTGTCACCAGCCACTGCAGCATGAATTCTCTCCCTGGCCGGCAAGGAAGCTACCCACATGGTGCGATAGACATGTCCAGTCTTACCTGCTGCTCCCCTCAGCAGTGTATTTCAGTAGATCTGCTACCCACTCTCTCTGGTGAATCCTCTCACCCCTGCAACTCTAGCTTACACCCCGGTTGTTGTATGTATATATAAATAAAGCTTGAAAAAAAACCTTATCACTTCATTGGCCATATATCACAATCTGGCATGTATTTACATTTTTATTGACCTCAAACTACTGTGCATTAATGTAACACATTCCATGTGCTCTCTCATAACTTGTTTTGTTGAAATCTCCCAAGTGTGTGTCTAATTGGGTGGCGGGACAGATGGGAAATTGCAGGGAGTGCAGGGCCCATGTCTGGGGCAGGTGGTCCATGGAGGACACACTAGGGTAGAACAAGGCCCAGACCGGCACGTGTCCTCACACACCATGTGCTCATTTCCTTCACCCACGGGCCCTGGGAGGGGTCATGTCTTCTCTGGACACAGATTTAAAACTTGTCTATCGTCCTTCATGAGTTTTCCCACCAGCTCCTTTGGGCAGATTGGGTTATAGTGTTGATTATTAAAGTTCTTTGACCCTGTGGTATATTTTGAACTGCTTACTTTGTGTGAGTGAAAATTATCTTACAGGCTCTTAGTGCAGTGGAAGGAGGGCAGAAGTTCTAGCAACAACCTCCTCATGGCAGCTGATGTGCTCATGGGTGCGTCTGCTACCTAAGAATATGCTCCCACTCCTGTCTTTGGCTCCTGTCTCCTGTGGGCCAACCACACTGGTGTGCAAATTCCCTGAAGTCTACGAGACTACATGTGTTCTTGCTCACTTGGTTTCACATGTGTGTAAAACACTTGCTAAGAGGACATACAAAGAGATCCATTATATTTTCATGTGATTTATGTAAATATTGAAGCTCACGCATTAACCAAAACTTGCCTCCACCTTCTGGCTGAGAGGCATATCCATGTGACAGGGTCATGATGCTCCGACCTCACTGGAGTTCTGTGTCACTGTCTGTCTAATAGAGGGGGACAGAGCACAGAGATGACACACACCCCTCTGCACAGCTGAATGTCACAAACTGAAGGCAAAGTCAAAGGGGCCTAAAGGTGTTAAAAGTGTCCTTGTGACCCAGTGGATCTCAAATGGAGTGATTCTCTGCCAGTCAGAGGATTCTGGAATGTCTTGAGCTGTTTTTATGGAGAAGGATGTACCAGCCTGTGAAATGTGGCTTGCAGGATGGTTGAATACCTCCTCCCTGCACAGAGCAGCCCCCCACAGGCAATGACTCCACACTGTCTTGAGGAGTACAGAACTTGTTTCGGAATAAATCACCTTCATGAAGTGATCACAAAGGAAATACAGAATCATCCATCAAGACACGGGTGTCAGGGAAGAGGAAAGCTAGCAGAAAGATTCATACAGTCTCCACACAGACACTGGAGCAGGAGGCACAGGGAAGAACAACCTCCCTGGAGGGTCTGGTTGGGGGCAGACCCAGGCTGGGGAGGCTCTGGGAGTTTTGGTCTCACTTCCCTGTAAGTCTGGAGTGCTGTAGCTATAGCTACCATAAGAGAGGCAGTAGTAGTCGGCCTTGTCCTCTTGCTGCACCCCAGAGATGGTCAGGGAGGCAGCACTGGACGAGGTGTCCTTGGAACCAGTGAACCGATCAGGAACCCCTGAGGGTCTTTGGTCATCACCGTAGATCAGCATGGTGGGGGCTTTGCCTGGGTGCTTCTGGTACCAGAGAATTTAGTGGCTATCAAAGTTGCCACTGCAGACCCCGACACTGAGCCAGGTTGAGTCAGCTCAAACTGGGCCCAACAACCTGCAGGAGACCAGAACACAGAGGTCAGTGAGGACAGAAATGACCTCTATCCCAGGGAGGGAGGAGAGGTCATTATCTGTGGTGACATCCAGGTGTCCTCCCAGAATTCCCTTCAGGCAGCACCTGTGCAGAGGGCAAGGAGGGTGAGGATAGGATGAGCCCATGGTGTGATGCCTCTTGGCTCTACTTGCTTAGCCTCACAGCCCCTACTGAGGCCACCAATCCTTATGTGTCACCCTATTCACAGGTGGGAGGTCTCCATGCAAATCTTCCCCTCTCAGGAACCGGATCAAGCCCCTCCTGCAAGATAGGTTTGGGCACCAAATGAGTAAAAAAGATGGTAAGACTGGGGAGGGCTAACCTCCAGGGATACACAGGAAAACCTGCAAGAGGCCACAGAGAGCAGAGCTCACAGCTCAGGAACTGAGGAGCAACTGCGCCCTCTGGAGGATGCAGGCGATATGGCGCCCCTCCAAGGAGACCAGCTCAGTGTCCAGCCCTCTGGACATCTCACTGGTCACGATCCGCTTATCAGATTCGTTTCCTTACACGAAAGTATAACGGAAGCCTCCTTGTGTCTTTCTGTGGCTTTCTCGCTCCGTTTTAAAATCCCCTCGTATGGGTAAAGCAGGGACATTTATTCATCACCTATTGCAGCACATTTTCACAGACATGAAGAAAGCAGCATTAAACAATTATGTGCTTATCTTGTGACACAAATACTGATTTCAGAAATACCTAGGAGTGGGATTTCAAAATTGTATCACATTAGACTGACTTTTCCTTTGTAAGAAACTGTCACAGTGTCGTCTCAATTTGTCATGACTTTTTGCATTCCCAGCAACAAGTGAGGATTCCTGCCCCCTCCCTGCAGGGCAGGATCTAAAGACGTCATTCATTCTTTTTAGACCATTCTGACAAGTGACATTTCATTATGGACACGTGCATTTCCTCAGGAACTTACAATGTGGAGTCATTCTATACTCATTCACCATTCGCTCCTCTTCCTATGTGAGGGGCCTGCTCATCTGTTCAATTGGGGGAGGGTGTTGCCCTCCACAGGGGATGCAGGTATCTAACCTCACATATCCAACCTCTGCGGTGCAGGGAGGCTGTGCAGCCCCACAAAGCTTCCTACGGGCGATATTTCAACTGTATGAAAAATAATATGAGAGAACCGGTACTGTATTTTCTACAAAGACAAAATTAGCTGCAGTGGAAATAAAGTGAGGAAATAGATTAAAAGTTCAGAGAACAAATGAAAAGTTCAATTGTAGAACTAACCCAGAGAATTGCTTACAATACAATTTCAGAGGAAATTTCAGACAAAATCAAGAGAAAAAGGGATTCCAATTCATTTGCATACTATTAGTATTATATCAGTACATATTACTACTATTCTTATTACTATTTATTACTATTATGCCATAACATATGAAAGAGTGGAAATCTTCCTCACTCTTTTAGCAAGAACTTATGGCATGATGCATATGCAGTCAAATTACACAAGAAGAAAAATACAGACCGATAACATTACATATTAATATAGATGTTTTAAATAAAGTATTAACAAAGAGATCCCATGACCAGATGAATTCATTGATGCATCCTTGCCAAATAGGATTTCATCCAATGATATGAGTTGTGTTCCATATTATACAATATTTTAATAGGATATTGTATTAACACATCACTAAATTTGATCATTGTCCCAAGTGAAGCTGAAAGAGCCTTTTACCCCATCTAATGTGAATTCCTAATAGAAGCCACATAAATTACAAGCCAGCAGCTACATCTGTGATGTGGTAACACGCACTCTCATGCACGCCGCGTGTCCCAGTCCTGCCGCATCTCAGTGAGTGGGGAGGTGAAGGGGCGCTCCCAGGAACAGGCCAAGGCGCCCTTTCCTCCATCACCGCTCAACATTGCCTGCAGTGACGGGAAATGCAGTAAAGAACTGAATTCAGTGTATTCACTTGGCGCTGATGGAAAAGACCAGAAGTCAGCCTGAGATGCAAATGCCGGCGTCACCTGGGAAGGTTTGTGCTGGGGCACAGGTGACAGCAGGGATCTCCCCGGGTGAGGACTCACTGACAGTGACTACTTCTGCCAACAGTGCCAGACAGAGGCCTGCTGGTGGGACAAGGGGAGCAGAGAAGATGCCTTGGCCTTGCTGCGCAGGGGGAGAACAGTTACCTCTGGGCTGAGTTCTAATCGGCCTCCCACTTGGGCTGCACCCCAAGTAGCAAGACGTCACGTGGATGGGGATTCTGTCTGGAAAAACAATAACCCACATTCTGAAGTTTCTGGCAGCCAACGTTGACCTTCTGCCAAGTGCCCTGAGATGCAGGGTCGAGAGGCTGGTGTCATTGCACCTGCTCCTGGTGGGCCTGAAGGGAAGGCAGGTCCTGGGTGACCCGGGAGTCCTTCCCACAAATTCTCAAAGGGTCCCTGGATGAGAGGATGAAAACAAAGCCTCCAGGGTGTGGTGGGGATAACCCAGAACTCTGTCCTTTGAGGCTCCATGGTGGACATTCAGCTCACCAGCAGGGTCTCATGCTCTGCACAGACCTTCCTAGGAGCTCACTTCCTTCTCGGAAAGACATTCCAGACCCTCCTTGTCTATCAGATGCAAACACTACCTGACTTGGCCATAGACTCCAGTGAGGAAAAGACTGAATTTGAGACAATGTGGTAAGGAGGTCAGACCTGGGAGCTCATAGGGTGATGGTGGCCTCACGGGAGGTGAAGGTCACGCATCAATAAGGACGCAGTGTGCCACCTCCCCTGGGCCAGCTGAAGGGCTACCCACTATCTGTCCCAACACCACACTAAGAAGACACGGCGTGGACCCTGCAGCCACAGGCCACACGCTCAGCCACTGTGAGGCCTCAGCACGTGTGGGAGGCTCTTGTCTGTGGTGTTAGGGCCCAGGGAGTGGGGTGAGGGTGGCCTTTCCAGGACACCATGGGGACAATGAGGCCTCACATTGGGACTTTCATCTCCAGGGAAAACTCCCATTTATCGGAATGTCAATCTCTGTCCCCTCTGTCCCCAGGGCTCCCACCTAAAGTGTGGGAACACTATTAATAGGGTTGCAAGTTCCTACAAATATATCATTTCTTCTCTGCTTCTGTGGAAGGATCTCCTTCAGTTGTGTTTCTAAACCCCAAGTGCCCCCACCCTCAGCGACATATAGCCTGAGCCTGAGGTCCCCTGGGTGAGGAAGGAGCTGTCTAAGGCAGCAGCTGCCTTAGACAGTGGCCAAGGAGCCTGATGTCTGGTATCCCAGATCACACGGGGAGTCACACGTAATCGCATGTCACTGTGGAGACACCCCGTTGCTCAGCACCCCTGACACCACGCAGACTGAGCCCCCTCGTGGGAAAGGCAGCTCCCCCGGACAGGCCAGAGGCCTATGATGTGGATGGAGGCGCCTGTCTCTTACAGCCGAACCCTGGAGACAGACTTGGGGCAGCTGCACTCCACAATAGGCCAGCAGCTCTCAGGACACCCTTACTTCTGGGGCATGAGTGTGGGCTCCACCTCCTGCTTCCTGCTCCATCACCTCCCTGGTGGGAAACTCAGCTCAAGTCTGACTCGTATCTGTATAGACACAGCCAATGCGAGAAGAAATGAGCTTTTTAGCTAAGGGTAACGAGAAGATGAGACACATCCCTGCGTCCAAGGAAATTAGACCAAAAAAAGTGACTACAGATGTCACCAGACTGAGGCCTGGTACTGAGAGCAGGGGTGACTGCTCCAGGCCGGGGCAGCAATGGGAGGATTTTGTCTCACATCCCCGTGGGTCTGGAGCACTGTGAGGACTTTGAGTCTCCATGATCTGCACTACAGTAGTAGTTGGCCTCGTCCGCAGGCTGCGCCCCAAGATGAGCAGGAGCTTCGCATTGGCCGAGGCGTCTTTGGCTCCAGAGAAGCAGTTGGGGTCCCTGGGGCCCTGGTGATGATCCAAGTCTGATTTTACTTCAAAAGATACCGGGGAGGCCTCCCTGGCTTCTGCTGGTGCCAGCGGATCCTGAAATCACCGACACTGATGTCACTGCTCAGGGTGCAGGTGAGTCTGGCTGTTGCTCCAGGAGAAGCTGAGAGGGAGGGCGGCTGAATCAGACAGGCTGGGAGAGGGAACCTGTTGACAGAAACACACTTAGTCACAGCAGCAGGACTCTGGGTACATTTCCCCGGGATCTTAAATAGAAGTCAGAGGACAAGCAGGAGAAATATTCTTGTTTGAGGCCTGTCTTTTCCTGTGTGGTGAGAGGAGCAGGAGGAGCAGACGCGTCCAGGCCATGGTGCTGACAGCCCACTGAAGTCCACATGGGCTGGGCTGCCCCAGGCCTCCTTTTCTTCCCCACCATCTGCCATAGCAGGTGCTGTGCATGCAAATGGGGTTCCACCCAGGGGCTGCCCAGCCCCTCCCCGAGCCCTGGAGCTGGGGCTCATCTCACACCCCACACTGAGGACAGGGAGACTTGCTTCACTCCTTGAGAGAATCTTGGGACAAAACACCTGCTGGCCCCCACACAGGATTCTGCTCAGGGACCGTGCCAGGCCAGAGAGGACATGGATGGGGTATAGGCCAGACTTGAGGGAGGGTGAGAGGATTCACCAGAGACAGAGCAGGGAGCAGAACAGGCTGACTGACTGAAATACACTGCTGAGGGGAGCAGCGGGCGAGACAGGAGAGGTCTGCCATGCCATGTGGGACCCTCGCTGGCCGGCTGGGAACAAACCGTCGCTGCAGAGGCTGCGGACAGCTTCACAGCGCTGTGCTCAACTGCCTGCGCCACCAGGGGAGGCCCAAACCTGAAAATTTAGTGGTAGCTTTAGTTTCTGTTTGGACTGGAATTCCAGTTTGCAGGGTTGCTAATGAAACAATGGCGCATAGCAAGGTTTTTCTAGGCTGGCTAATAATCAGATAAGCATTAGGCAGATTCATAAAGTCAAGAAAAGTCAGAGAGACATATTAATACTATGTACATTTTCCATATACATGGGACTCAGTAGGAGAGACAAAAGTAACTTTTATACCAGAAGTTTCTTTTGAAGTAAACACTAGACAGAGTAAAGTATTGCTCCCAACATGGTAACACTAACAGACACAGAGATCTCTTGATATTCATTTAAAATTTTGGCTATGTGTACCATTTTAAGAGATAGTCATTTTATCAATATTTGTGAAGACACTGAGAAACCTGTCACTGATTTAATTTCAGTCCTTTAGCAACTCCTTCCGATCAACCATGTCCTAAATTTGTATTTTAAGAGTGACTCTTTGCCTTTAAAGAAGTTGTGCGCAGAGAATTTACATTAGATTTTAAGACCAGAAAAAAAATTCTTTTAAATTGTATAAGAATTTAAACACCTCAACCTAGTTTTTGAAATGTCTTAGATTTTAAGTTTGATACTCTAATTTACCATTTTTTATACATTTGTATATGAAGAAGGTTTTCAATGAGATAGAAGCTAAAATCTTTACCTGGAACAGGTGTCTAATCTTAATGGTTACTAAAGACCTAGGGCTCGAGACTGCAATAATTTTAAAGTCAAGCAGTTTTTACTAAATTTTTTACATCAGAAGTTTATATTTTTAAGAAAGGATCCTTTGGTTTTAAGTTGTTACACTTTTTTTTTTTTAGTTTTTTTTTTTTTTTATAGAGGCATGTTTTATTTATTTGTTTGTTTGTTTGTTTTGTTTATACATGCACTGGGTAGAATCAGAAGCGCGGGAGGGTGAGAGAATTCACCAGAGCCAGAGCGGGGAGCAGAGCAGGCAGAAGGACCGAAGTACACTGCTGAGGGGAGCAGCGGGCGGCAGGAGAGGCCTGCGCACCATGCGGGACCCTCCTCTGGTGGTCGGGGAGCAGCCCGGGATCGAACCGGCGCCCCAGAGGCCGCGGGCAGCTTCGCAACCCAACGCTCAACCGCTGCGCCACTGGGGAGGCCCCCAGTTGTTACACTTTTATCTCACTGAGAGCAAGCATATTTTGAAGGCAAAAAAAAAAAAAAAAAACCACTTTTCTGAGGACAGGAGAAGAGGTATATTTTTACAGTTTTCTGGTTCAGATTTAACTCAAGAAAGTTGCATTTTCTCTTTGTATTTTATCAGATTCATTAATTTTAACAAACAATGAATCTTTTACAGTCCCAATAAGCAAATTAAAAAGTTTTTAGTCACCCAATAAGCATGTTGAAGGACACAGAGGGAAATATAATTTCTTTTTTTTTACCTAATAGAACAGACCACAATAGTATCTCAAGGTGGACAAAAGGAGAGTCCAGTCCCCCACTGCAGGAAGGTACATCCCATTAGCTTGTGCTTCCACATCACGTGGGGGCTGCCTTTTTAAGGCAGCCAAACTTCTGTCTGGAACCACATCCTTAATTTTGCCTTTACCCTCAGTGATGAGACCCTTTGACAATATGTAGGAATATTATTCTTTCATCTACCTTTGTCCCTTAAAATCTTTTAAACTTTTATCTCTGTTTGGTGTCTAAATGCAAATGTTGTTTCAACATTGAAAACCTGACATTTCTTGGCTCTCTCTCTCTTCATATTTTATTTTTTTTTGTAAAGATTTATTTATGCATGCGAGAGCTAGGGTGCAGGCCAGAGATACAGGGGGTGGGAGGATTCACTAGAGACAGAGTGGGGAGCAGAATAGGCAGATCTTCTGAAATACACTGCTGAGGGGAGCAGCGGGCAAATCAAGAGAGGTCCACTGGGCCTTGTGGGTGGCTCGCTGGCCGGGGATTGAACTTGCATTGCAGTGGCTGTGGATAGCTTCATAGTGCTGTGCTTAAACCCTTGCCCCACCAGGGAGCCCTCTCTCTATTCTTATTATGGCTTGCAAACAATTTTTTTCCAGACTCATCTCTTTCTTGTAATACCTTATCAAATGTCGTTATTCACCTGTAACACCAACAGCTAAGGCATGTCTTTCCATCTCTCCCCAGAGCTACATGCTCCTTCCTGAGTAGTCTGTCTTCCAAGCACCCACATGTTTGCCAGGTATGTCGCTACTGACGTACATCATTAATTCACATCCATTTTCTCAACACCCTCACTTTTTAGCATCTGACTTAACTTTCTCACTTTATGTCAGGTCAGGCTGCGCTTGGGCACTGTGACAAAAAATGGCAAGCCCTTGGAGCCTTAAAATTAAACTCTTTCTCGCTCTCACAAAGTCCAAGGCTGATGGGGGGAATGTCCATGTTGCCAAGCCTTCTTCAATCCCGTGAGTTTGTCTTGCTAATAGGGACCTCGATTCTTTGAGAGAAAACAAAAGAGAGCAAAGTGAAAAAGAGAACGAGCCAATGGGAAACTTTGAAGGCTGCAAAAGTGCTTTCCTCGGCCTCAGAACCCATCATACTGCACTGTGGACCCTCTCACTATGAGGGAGGAAGATATACAGATGCAGCGTGTTTGAGAATGAGAGAAGAACCAGCTACTAGGGGGCACTAGAAATATTTCTCTGAGTAGGTATTACAGTCTCCAGGTTAGAGAAGGGGAAACTGAACCTCAGGAGTAGTAAGATGATCTCCCCAAGATTAAGATTGCCAGTTAGTCAGTGACAAAGCCCAAAATCAAACCCAGGTCAGTCTGTTATTCTACCCTGTGACCTAGTTCTTCCAATGCACTTACTTGTTATATCATTTCAAATACTGTAACATCACATTGACACAAAAGGCCCTTGGAGAATGAAAAGCTGAATGTTTCTCTATAAGACTGTAATGGCTCCCCAATGTTTTTAAAACGCATAAAACAACTTAGGATACACGTATTTTCAGTGACTGATAATGTAGACACACCTACCTCAGAGATGGGTGTTCTCTTCTTGTGTATCTTTGCTCCAGAGGCCTCAGCATTTGCTTCTGTTGAGTCAACCCATCCAGTATCCCAAGGGATAAGATCGTCTGGTGGGGAGCAATTGGGGTGCTTTGTACCTTAGAGGCTGCAATGCAATGATTTAGGAAGAAGCCATGCTTGAAACAAAAACCAGGATTTCTCTGGTGGGGATAATTCTCCTGAAAGACTGAATGAAGAAGGGGTTGATGTAGGGGGTTCCTTGGTGTGAATGGAATTTTTGAGAGACAAGGAAGTTATTTGATGGAACATTAGTTGAGGAGATGAAAATTACCAGTTAATCTTAAAATACCAGCTGTATAAAAATTTGCAGCTCTATAAAAACAGCCTGAAGCATTGTATGTCTGGGTACACCACCCTTAAAATTCAGGGGTTTAAAAAATAATTTGAAATCTTTACAATATAAAGACATCAAGTAAAATTCAAAAGTTTTTGCCTAAATTCTTATATGTCTTTTCTTTACTAATAAGTTTTTTTATTGTTTTTTTAAAAACACCTCAAACTCATTTTCATGACTTAAGTAAGATTTAAAAGTACCAAAAATGTTTGAAAAACTCACTCCAAAGCTTATCCTGTAGAAATTACGATAATTGTATTAGGTGAATATTATTTCAAGTATGTATGCATCAGATATGTAGTATAGAGAACAAAGTAATTAAAAGAAATGTTTTCACACTACTTGAAATATAAACATTAGTAACATTATATATATTTTATAATATATATTTATAACTAAACCCATCTCCCAGAAACGCTTAATATATTAATATGCATTTATATCATTTTATATAATATCACATATTTACATTATATATTATATTTATATTATATATCATATTTATATGATATATAATATATCTATCCACAATATATTGTATTAATAATATATGATATACTGAAAAGAGCTGTTTGCTGTTGTTGTGGGCCAACAACTCACAAAGAACTGCTGATACTGGTAGACCTAACACTGCCCCCTTCTGACTGGTGGTGACCAGCACTACTGGCCAGTGCTACCCAGCACTGTTGACAGGTGACTGGCTCTCTGTGTCTGGGCATCCTTTGCGAGCTGCTAACACAGTGTATCTCATCGTCCAGTGCTGCCTCCCGGTTCTGTCGCCTCCATGGCTGTCTGGTCCAGTGACTAGCGCTGTCCATCCGACCTTCAGACTGTTGCTGTGGGCTGTTGTGGTGTCACCTCAGCGACCCTACCTGTGAGCATCTCCAGATCCTGGCCCACTGCTTGCTGGTGTGCCTCTAGCTCCATGCCCTCGTTGATAGAGCAGCAGCATCTTGCATGAATGGCCTTGGGAATCAGGACGTGGATGCGCTATCCAGGATGAGAGCTGGCCTCTGTGGCCTTAGAATCTCTATTTTTCTCCTGTTGGTTAAAAAACCTTATTGTTGTTTTTCCCTAGAGTGGCATCCTCAGATGGTGGGCTTCCTGACTACCCATTCACTAGTTTACATAGTGGAGATTGGACCCTGAAAACTGATCCCTTAGGGGGAATTTGTCCTGCTTTAAGCTCAGCAGAAGGACAAAGGGCTGAGACCAGCACAATCTCATTGTTTGGGAAGGAGGAGGTGCTCTGCCTCTTCCACCACTCACTTTCTTTTTGAGGCTAATTGAGGGTTCAGGACCCTCCCCTGTATTCCTGCCAGGTCAGTCCTGGTGGGCTATGTGGGTCCATCAACAGTAACAGGGAGAAGGTATTGACAAGAGGCTGTTCTTCATCCTCAGCTGCTCTAGACCCATCTGTTGCTGTCCCAGGTGACACTGGGCTGGAAATCTGGGAACTAAGTGGTGGGACTCCAGAAGTGGGCAGCATGTGAGGATGGAGCTGAGACCTGGTGGGAGGGAGAGATGAGAACTGAAGGGTGAGGAATGAGACCCCCAGATGGAAGGGTTGGATTGGAGGCGCTGAGTCATGGCTAAGTGACAGTAAAGGGAGTGTCACAGCATCTTCTCTCCCATGGGATACCCTTGGGTCAGAAAGTGACAGTGAACAATGCATTAGATCAGATGAGCCATGTGAGGGGCTGATTTGAGGAGCTCAGGGCCTCTGTGCAGCTGCCTCTCATTGTCCCACCAGGAACCTTTCCAGGAAACTTTTAGGAAATGTGCTTTCTCCTGTTTGCCTTTCCTTCCTCTCCATCTACCTACCTACCTACCTACTTCTCTCTCATGTGGCTGCCTACCTATCTGTGGTTCCTTTATCAAGTGTGAGCATCCATGTGTATGTGTGTTTCTGTTGATATTAGCAGTGGAGTGGCTTTGGAGGGCATGTGCGCTGTAGCATTTCATACCATGAATAGCTCTGATGTTTTAAATTTGGCAAGACCTTCACGTTATCCTAACTTTTCTCTTGTTCCATGAATTTTGCGTGCGGTAACCTCTTCCCCATGGCTAGTTCTCCTCCACAGATCAAAAAAAACATAGAGACATATTTTTTTAAGATTTATTTATTCATACAAGAGCTGGGTACAAGCCTGAGGGGTGAGGGGTGAGAGGATTTACCAGAGACAGAACAGGGAACAGAACAGGCAGATTGACTGAAATACACTGCAGAAGGGAGCAGCGGACAAGTCAGGAGAGGTCTGCTGTGCCATGTGGGTTACTCTCTGGCCGGGGATTGAACTTGTGCTGCAGTGGCTGAGGCTAGTTTCATAGGCTGCGTCTTAACCCCTTGCACCACCAGGGAGGCCTGAAACATATTTTAATCCTAAATATTTTGTGCATTATCTAACATACTGTATTTTGAATAAGTATATATATATATATATACACATTTATACATATATAGATTTATATATACAGATTTATATATATACATGTATATAAACAGATACAGAGATGTGTGATTATTACATATATTACATATATATTATATAATATATAATTTTTTTCCCTCCCATCATCCTGCAGAGAAATTTACCTAGGACACAGTGTGATGTTTTTTGATTAGATTCTCAGTGCATTGTCAACCATTCACCTACAATGAGAAAGACAATCATCAACAAATTCTTAAAGATGGAGCGTTCAGTCAGTACCTGCACTTGGAAAAGTGAAGATAGGAAGGTAGGAAAGATGCAAATTTGATGAGAGATGAATTACAATGACGTGATAAATTTTAAGAGAAATATAACATTTAAAATTGGATTTCCAATGTTATATGGTCTCCAGACAAACTGAGATATATTTATGGTGCACAACGTGATGATTTAACGGACAAACACATTGTGGAAAAAGTTACCACAATCACATTAGTTAACACATCTTTGCCTTTATATCTATTATATATTTATTTATTTATTTATTTATTAGTAGGAATTATTAGAAGCTGCTATCCTAGCAAGTTCAACCTACTCTCTAAGATGTGATGGATGATAGGCAGCAAGCTGGGTATTAGATCCCAGGAATCCTTCATCTTATACTGAAAAGGTGTGCCCTTGGCTACTGCCCAGGAACAGACCACAAACGCCTTGTCCTGGGAGCGTCAGGGGAGTGGAGGTGGCTGTGATGGGGGGCCCTGAGGAATCCCCCTCCTCAGCCTTCAGGCTCCCGTTCTGCGCTGTCACTATAGGCAGAGCAGGGGTCGTTCCTGCCCTCAGCTGGTTTCCATAAATAGAAACACTGATTGGTGACAAGGATTGATACTTGAAACAGAGTGTTTACTACAAATAACATCAGGGAGTGAACACACCACTTAATAGCAGCAGGTGGAACCAAACTGTGGGGTGAGCTACTTGAAGTCCTACACGGTTTAGCTTTTCAGTTATTTTTCTCGTCCTTAGCAACATGATTTATTGATATACACTATCAATAAAATATATATATGATATAGTATATATCAATAAATCAAAAATGTGTGTAAATCAAGTAAATTGATATATGTATACAGCAATAAACGCTGTAACTGTATGGTTCATTTGTCTTCCCTCTGAAAATTATCCCATGGTACACAAATGCCACTTTGTGAGGCCATCCCAGTTGATTCCAGTGTTAGTGATCAGATCTAAAGCTCTACCAAACATCCTGTGCAGATTTTCATTCATTTTCATTTTTTGATGATTATGAAAAAGTTGTTATAAACAGTCACTTGAGGGTTTTCTCTGGACAAAATATTTAGAGTCCTTTTTATAAATGTATAACTTGAAACTGATTCCTTTTCACCAAAAATCATAGAATTCGAAAAGCTACTCCCCACTGGTTAGTGTTAGATGAGTAAGATGGCAGCTGCAGCAGGGCTGACTGTCCTGCAGGCACAGCAGGGAGGGTGTGAGATCCAGTGATACACTCAAGGGCACAGAAATTGATTCATTCATTTTAATAATGGGAAAAAATGAATGTAAACTGGGGCTGGAGCTCAGCTCATACCACATACAAGGAGAAGGGGTTTTGATTGTGAGAACCCTGAGAGGAAGCACCTACTGACCCCACCCTAAAGTCCCTGCTCAGTACTGCAACTGTGTCAATAGGACACAGCTGCTGAGTCCCCATCTTGGAGCCCAGGGTCAGCCCCTAGGCCCAGACACATCTGTATAAATACCTGCATTGAGCAAGAGTGTAGGGCACACAGGATCGTTCCACAGCGCCCCCTGCTGGCTGAGGGCACACACTCAGCAGCACTGAAGTCCAGGGAGCCCAGCTGCCGCCTGTGATCACCAGGCCACTGTGTCTAGTCACACATCCAGGGTTTGACTCAGGCTGTGTGACCCCTAGTGCTGCACGATGGAGTCCTGGTGTGAAAGAGCAGTTAATAAACAACTGCTTAAATATGGTTTGCCCAGAGCAGATACTTCAATTACACCATTCCCCATCGGTCTGCAAGTTAGAACCTGGAGCATTTTCAGTATCCCACACTCATATGTATGAAAGGAATGGATTCCTACTACTGTCCTATGAATGAATTTTCATCTGAATCTTCAATTTTTAGGTAATTTAACTGTCTTGCTAGTTCACAAAGTGGAGGAAGAACAATGAATTTATTTTTGATGCTGTCCAATTTATATTTTTAAGACTATGCTGGTGGTGTCTTGGCTATAAGTGTTTACCAGGAAATGTTAACAATTATTTTCACCTGTTTTCTTCTGTATTCTTGGTTCTGTTACATCGACCTATGTGTCTATCCAAAATAGTTTGTCGTGTTTAGAAATGGATTAAAACTTTGTCCATTGGCAAGAACTGGCATCTTTCCTACACCAAGTCTTCCTTCCACGAGCAGGACATGTCTCCACTGATGCTGATCATCTTGATGTCTTTAACTCCATTTTCTCTTTTCCACCACAGACAAGTTGTCCCTGCTCTGATACATAAGCTCCTATATATTACGGTTAGACAGATTTAACTATTACTCAATTTAGTTTTTGTTGTGGGAGTGAAGGAATTTGCAGAGACAGAGTGGAGGTTAGAAAAGGCAGCTTTATTGAATTCCCTATAAAGGGAGCAGGGGGCACAAGGAGAGAGCACCCCTCTAAAAAGAGGGGTGTTTGAGGCACCTCTTACACTCTGCTTGATGGTTTTCCAGCATTTAGGCCCCCTGCCTTCACTGGGATGTCAGGTCAGAGCAGGCCCTGCTTTGCTTTAGAATTCCCATCAGCCTTTAATGGACACAGATATGCTTCACGGGCCAGTTTCAACAACAATCAGTTGGTTTCCTTCTCTGCTGGGTTTAAATACCTGGTTCCCATGGTAACTCCAAGTTACAGTTTCCCTTATTTGTTTCAATCTCCTTTTCTCTCTGCTGAACAAGGAGCAGGGACTCTTTTTAACCATATAAATCCCCAACAGTTCTCACTTATTCTTTGATGGTATACACACACCAAATTGGTCTTTCAGTGCTCATGCATCATAAAACCTTGACATTACCTATGACACTGGAATACATGTATGTATTTGTAGTTTCCTTTACATATTTTATGCATTGCATCATCTCATGAGAAATAATGGAACAATTGTATCTTGTTCTTTGAGGGCTTCATGGTTTTAATTGCCTATGGTCTGGGCCTCCCTGGGGTGCAAGGAGTTAAGTCGCAACACTATGAATCTATCCGCAGCCACCGCAGCACATGTTCGCCACCTGGTCAGGGAGGTGGCCCACTGGCACAGTAGACCTGTCCTGTCTCGCCCGCTGCTCCTCAGCAGTGTATTCCAGTAGAGCCACCTGTTTTGCTCCCCGCTCTGTCTCTTGTGAATCCTCTCACCCCCCACACCTCTGGTCTCTACCCCAGGTCTTGTATGCATCAATAAATAAATCTTAAAAAAATTGCCTGTGGTCCTGCTGGATTGTCCAGTCCACGTTGAAGGGCAGTGGTGACCGTGGACATGCTCGCCTTGTGCAGCTGTAGGGGGAGCGTCTTAAGGGTTTCACTTTAGGTGTGACCTGATCTACAGGGGCCCCCTAGTTTCCTTTAACAACTAAGGATGCTGCCCTGCCTGCCTCCTTCTCTGAGTTATTCTCATGATTGGGGTTGACTCTTATAAATGTCCTTTCCATCTTGATTGATAAGATCATGTGATTATTTTCCCTGCTTTAGCCTCTTTTTTATGTGGATTATGGATGAATTTTTTACAGGGAATAATCTTGCTCCTAGTTGCAAACCATTTGTCATGATGGATGCACCTTGCCACAGGTTACTGAATTCTATTTTCTGATTTTTCTTAAGAAATGAGTGTTTTAAGTTTATGAGTGATGTTTTCTTTGTTTTTGTCCCTGGAATATGTATTTATTTCTCATCATAGTTCCTTTTGCCATATTTTGTATTTTTCAGGTAGAAGCCTTTCATGCATCTCATGTTTACTCAAGTGATTACTGCTGCTGGTTTTGTCATCTGAGGCCCAGATTGAAGGACTTAGCCAGAAGCATCTGGGAGTTACTCTTAGTCTGATCTGAAATCACCACCTTGGGCTCCTCTGACATCTCCACAGAGGAATTTTTATGTCTGAAGGAGCAAGCTTTGCCTTTGAGAACATGAACAGCATGAGGATAGATTAGCAAGTAAGACTTACAGAAGGAAAGGATATGCCATTGACACCTCTACTGGATCCAGGGAAATCAGGTGCTGGTAGAAGATCTGACAACAGAAGTCACACCTGAGCCACCGAGGGTGGGAGCCGAGGCACAGGTAAAAGGAGACTTTTGACTCAGTTTCCCCTGGGGCTGAGGCGCTGGGGAGGCACGTTGCTATCCTGCCATGTGCTTCAGGAACAGTCTGCCTCGTCCTGGGGCTGGAGCCCAGAGATGAGCAGAGCCTGGCATTGGCCAGGCATCAGAGAAGGGACAGATCCTCAGAGCCTAGTGAATGTAGACAGGGGAAAGGAGGTCCCTCTGCCTCCTGCTAGTGCAGTATAGACATCTGCTGCCAACCCGATGTCACTTCTAAGGATCAGGTGAGTCTGGCTTATGCTCCCGGAGAACAGAGGGAGGGCGGCTGAGTCAGCACAGGCTGGAGAGGGAAATTACAAAGACACACTCATGGGTGTTGAAGCGGGGCCAACACCCTCCCTGCACACACACCACACTAGGAGGGGGGTTTGCTTCACCCCTTGGGAGAACCCTGGGAGGAAGCACCCGCTGACACCAACAAAGGTCCCTGCTCAGGGAACTCTGTCAGGCCAGAGAGGACCCAGCTGCTGTGGCCCCATCAGGAAACCACAGCACAGCCCCATCCCAGTCCCAGGCTCTTCTGAGGGAATAGTCCTCACTTTTCTGAGGTGGATGGTCCCACAGTGCCCCTGCTGGTCACAGGATGCCCACTCACCGGGGCCCAAACCTGAGAGCACAATTTCTGCACCTCAGAGATTGCCTGCTCTACTCACACCCATGCCCTAACTCTACACAGTGTGGCCCCAGACTGCTGCACATGGTTATGCTGATTTCTCTCTCTCACATGGAGTTTGTTTTTTTTTTTAGGTTTTTTTTTTTTTTACTTTTCTTTTTTTTATAGAGGCATGTTTTATTTATTTGTTTGTTTGTTTGTTTTGTTTATACAAGCACTGGGTACAGTCAGAAGCGCGGGAGGGTGAGAGAATTCACCAGAGCCAGAGCGGGGAGCAGAGCAGGCAGAAGGACCGAAGTACACTGCTGAGGGGAGCAGCGGGCGGCAGGAGAGGTCTGCGCGCCATGTGGGACCCTCCTCCGGTGGCCGGGGAGCAGCCGGGGATCGAACCGGTGCTGCAGAGGCTGCGGGCAGCTTCGCAACCCAGCGCTCAACCGCTGCGCCACCAGGGAGGCCCTCACATGGAGTTTTGATCTGTGGGAGGTAAAAAGCTCAATGTCATAAATGATAACTGAAGTTTTTTATCCCCAGAAAATAAGAGAGTGAAAAGATGGCATAATTTCATCAATATATTCTTTACCTATGCATAAATTGTAATTTTTTTAAAGTTTTGTGTGTTAAAATAAAAATTTCTGAACAGTGTTACATAAATTTATCTGCCTTTTCAATATATTATTTTGTAGTAAACAAAAAAAATTCTCGTTCAGCATTAATGCTTATGTGTAGAGTTAATGAAGACAGAATCTAAGAGATACTCTAAGAAGAAGAGATGCAATGCACTTTCCTAGGAAGTATGTTTCCATAGAAACCAAACTGATAACACCACCAATTTGAATACCAAATAGCCTCCTTGAGTCCCACAGCGCCCTCTGCTGGTCACAGGACACACACTCACCAGGACCCAAAGCCCTGGGAGCCCAGCTGCTGTCTGCATCACCAGGTCACAGCGTAGGTCACACTCCTGGGACTCACTCACAGGCTGTGAGAACCACCGTGCTGCACAGGGTCACTGAGGCGCCCCCACGCTCAGTGGCGACCTGGTGTAAAAAGATGCACCGTGGACATAAATGACTGCTTAAATTTTATGACTAGAGAAGATACTGCAAGCATCATATGCTTGCATTGGTACACAAATTAGAATTTGGATACATTTCAGTATTCCAAAAATCACATGTATTGAAGCAGTGCACTCCAACTCCTCTCCTATAAATTAATTTGCATATTCACCCTCTATTTTTAGGTAATTTAAGCTTAATTTAATTTTTAGGTAATTTTACTAACTCACACTAGGGAGACAGAAGAATGAATTCTTTATTGGTGATGTCCAAATTATTTTGTAATGGATTATGCTGTTGAAGTCTGGGACCTACTGGGTGTTCAGCAAGTGTGTGGATGCACTCCATCCGGGAGTCAGCTCCCACAAGTTGCTGGTGGACGCTGTGCCCCTGGTGCTGCCCAACCCCTTGATATCAATGACTGTATCCCCCCAGTGTCCTGTGTGGAAACCTAAACCTCAGTGTGACAGTATTTGCGACGAGGCTTCAAAGAAGATGATTCAGATAAAGACAGTCATGAGGGTGATGCCCTCATTGAGAAGAGCAGGTGACTTTATAAGAAGAGAAGGAGCACCAGGGGTGAGGCCCACAGAGAAGCCCATGTGGGGTCACCGTGAGACACAGCCATTAAAACCCAGCAGAGAGATTCCAGGAGAATCCAAACCTGCCGACTCCTGATTTTGGGCTTCCAGACTCCAGCAGTGGGAACAAATGAATCACTCTTGATTAACCCTCCCATCCTGTGGTTGTTATGGTGGCCCTAGGCGACCAGCCCACCCCTCGTGGAACTATCCCCAGGGTGCCTGTTTCACATCAAGGATCTGTGCTCAGCAACTCCCTGAGCCCTGGTGCTGCTGTTCAGCTAACACGCCGCACTGAGCAGGAGGTGGATTTGCTTCACCCCTTGGGAGAGCCCTGGAGTAAGCAACTGCTGACAAACAGAGGTCCCGCCACTTTTGACCAAACAAATTGGGAACAGCTGTGTTGTTAGAAGGTGTGCAGATTAAGCCCCATCTGAGGGGTTCCTGCCTCACTTCCCCACAGGCCTGGAGCACAGTGCAACACCCCACGTGCTGCTTTGTGACTGGCAGTGGTACTCAGACTCGTCCTCAGTCTGGAGCCCAGTGATGGCCAGCGAGCCCGAGGTGCCAGACTTGGAGCCTGAGAATCGACCCGGGACCCCTGAGGGTCACTTGTTACTGTCATATATCAGGAGTTTGGGGGTTGTTCCTGGGAGCTGTTGGTACCATTGCACATTATAACCCCCGATGTTGGAGCTGCTTCCAGCACAGGGGATGACGATGCTCTGGTCCAGCGCCCCAGACACTGAGGACGGCTGAGTCAGCTCAGACTGGGCCCAGGATCCTGGAATGGGGAGAGTTACAGAGAAAGTGATGCCAGGGTATAGAGACAAGAGGAATAGTTGGGCCCCCTGGATCCTCACCTGTGCAGTGAGAGAGGAGCACTAATGAGCAGAGGTTTCCAGGCCATTGCGTTCACACCTCTGAGCTCCACATGGGGCTGGGCGGCCCCAGGCCTCCATTTCTTCCCCACCCTCTGCCAGGAAGGGCTGTGCATGCAAATGGGTTCCAGCCCCTCCCTGAGTCCTGGTGCTGGGGCTCAGCTCACACCCCACACTCAGGAGGAGGGAGGTTTTCTTTATCCCTTGGGAAAGCTCTGGGAGGAAGCACCTGCTGCCACCAACAATGTCACTGCTCAGGGGACTGTGTCAGGCCAGGGAAGACACAGCTCTGTGTTCCAATCAGGGATCCCAGGCCCAGTTCCAGGCCCAGGCTCCTCTGAGGGAATAGTCCTCAATGATCAGCTATGTAGGGTCCACAGGGCAGTCCCACAGCACCACTGGCCGGTGTTGGGGTACACACTCACCAGGGCCCATAGCCCTGAGAGAGCAATTTGTTTCTTCAGCTCACAGACAGGAGCTCCACTCACACATCATGCCCTGACTCATGCAAACCGTGTGGCCCCTAGTGTTGCACATGGTTATGCTAACTTCTCACTCTCACATGGAGTTTTCATTTGTGGGATATAATGTGTCATGAATAACACCCTGAAGTTTTTGTCCCTAGAAAATAATGTAATATAAAGATGATATTACCTCATTAATATATGTGCTAGGTATGGGGAAATGGCTATTTTTCCACGCAGTGTGTGTTAAAATAGGAATCTCCAACCACTGCTACATAAATTTATTTGCCTTTTAATTTCTTATTTTGTAGCACAATAAAATGTCTTGCATCACCCCTTACTGGTCATGTGTGGTAATAATGACAACAAAAGGTAAGGATACTCTCTAATAAAGAGTTAAATGTTCATGCAGGAATCACCATGGAGGTGAGCAAACAAACAGCTCTGGGCGCCATTAGAGAAAAACAAAGACTCCCAGGAGACCTACAAATAGCCCAAGGCCAGACAGTAAGCTTGTGCAGAAAAGTGGCACACTTGAAAAGTATACACAGATAGTGGATGCCCAGGTCCCTGCGCCTGGGTCCTAGGCTTGTGGGGAGATGCGCGGGAGCCCTCATTGAGGTGAATCTCCCTCACTGAGTAATCAGAAACCAGGCACCCATACACAGGAGCGGGGTGCAAAAGGTGCCATTTCTGCGGACACTTCACTGGGCTACAGCCCGCGTCCTGGACCTGAGGGCTTTGGAACTGAGACCCAGGGCATGAAATGCGGGGTGTGTGATCCCCACGACGGTGGGGCACAGGGCAGACACAGTACCCCCATGCCGTTGAGGTTCTCCACACCACTCCCACTCTGTTCCCCAGGACCCACAAGGTAAAAAAGCAGTTCCCGAAGGACACTAGGAAAGATCTCTGGTGCCAACTAGCGACCAGAAAAAAAATCACCAACACCCTATAGTTGGAAACCAAGGATCCCAAAATCACCTTCAGGTGCTGAGAGAGGGTGGGCCATGCAAACGAGGGTAAGGGGAGAAATAAGACTTGGAGCAAGACCCCATCCTGGAACTGAGAGCTAGGCACAGGATCCAGGGTGTGGGACGCGCCATAGCAGCAGGCACTGCACAGGGTGACAGCCAGCACTTTGGATCTGATAGCCCTGGAACTGAGACCTAGATTGCGTATTCAGGGCATGGGATCCACACAGCTGTGGGCACAACACTAGATGAACACGGGCAAACACAGCACACAGCTTGAATAAGAGCCCCTGTGTTGAGGTGCTCCCTTTACCCCCTCCCCCCTACTCAGAGAACCACTGGGAAAAAGCACAGGTCAGCAAGTGAGGGTCTCTGGCGCCACCTCGTGACCAGAACTAAATCACCAACTAGCTGATTCCCTGTTGGAACTGAGTAAATACAGAGGGAGGGAACTGTAAGGGACAGAGGCCAGCAACACAGCATCAACACCCCGGTGGAGGTTTGGCCTACCAGTGCTGGTCTCAGTCTGGGAAACAGTTTCTGGCACCCCTAAAGCAGCACTCCAAAGAGATGCCCGCCAACACCAGTGACACATGCCCCAACGCATAGAGCTAATTAGAAAGCAAACAACAGGGAGAAGAAAAAATATAAACAACCAAGCAAGCCCGCAGGAGGACACACCACAAAAAGAATTACAATCACCAGAGCTCAAGAATGACATGGAAGAACTTCTCAGCCTATCAGATAGGGAATTAATAATCATCCTGATTAAAAAGCAGAAAGAAAACAAAAAAGAAAGAAATGATTTGAGACAAATAATCACTGAACTGAAGAATTAAATTGAGACCTTAAGAAAGGAAAAAAAAAAGAAATGCAGGAGATAAAAAGATTACTA
This sequence comes from Talpa europaea, assembly GCF_964194135.1. Taxonomy (NCBI): domain Eukaryota; kingdom Metazoa; phylum Chordata; class Mammalia; order Eulipotyphla; family Talpidae; genus Talpa; species Talpa europaea. The sequence goes on along the minus strand of NW_028168024.1, from coordinate 35,516 downwards.
GAGGAGATAAAGAACTCTGGGAAAAGCAATGAAAACAGAATCGATGAAATGGAAGAACAGATTAGTTCTATCGAAGATACAGAAATACAAAGAGTCAAAAGAGAAAAGGAGAGAGAAGTGCAAATGAAGCAGTATGAGGAGACTCTTAGACAATTATCAGACTCCATGAAGAGAGGAAATGTAAGAGTTATAGGCATTCCAGAAGGTGAGGAGAGAGACAAAGGAACTGAGAAATTATTCAAGGAGATAATTGAAGAAAACTTCCCAAGCATGAAAAAGGACATAAATATAGACATACAAGAAGCAAGAAGAATCCCCAATTACCATAATGAAAAGAAAACTATAGCAAGACACCTAGTAGTATAGCTTGCAAGAGCCCAAGACCAGGAAAAAATAATGAAACTGGCAAGGGGGAAGAAACAGATAACTTACAAAGGAAAACCAATCAGGTTAACGTCTGACTTCTCTGAAGAAACATTACAGGCAAGAAGAGAATGGAGTAACATATTCAGCAAACTTCAAGACAGCAAATGCCAGCCAAGAATTCTTTACCCTGCAAAGCTCTCCTTCCTCTATGAAGAAAAACTATGGACCTTCTCAGAAAAACAGAAACTCCAGAAATTCATTACAACTAAATCCCCACTCCAAAAAATTCTACAAGAAGTCCTAAAGTCAAAACCAAAAGAGGAATGAACAAGAAGAACAGAATAAAGCAAGGAATAAAATCACAAAAAAGATAAACAAAATGGCAAACACATATGCCAACATATCAATATTAATTCTAAATGTAAATGGATTAAACTCATCAATAGAAAGACACAGTAGCAGGCTGGATTAAAAAAAACAAAATCCAACCTTCTGCTTTCTCCAGGAAACACATTTAACCACAAATGATAAAACAAACTGAAAGGAAAAGGTTGGGAAACAGTCCTACAAGCAAATGGACCAAAAAAGAAGGCAGGAACAGCCATACTTATATCAGATGAAATAGACTTCAAATTAAAAAAGGTAAAAAGAGACATAGACAGACACTACATTATGATCAAGGGGACAATACATCAGGAAGATATAACACTTCAAAATATACTCACCAAATGAAGGGTACCAAAATATATTATATAATTATTATCAGCTCTGAAAACAGATATTAAAGAAAATACATATAGAGTGGGAGACTTCAACACCCCACTCTCACCGATGGACAGATCAAGGAGACAAAAAATAAACAAAGACACTAGAGCCCTAAAAAGACATAGAACTCATGGACATAACAGACATCTATAGGACACTGCACCCCAAAAATCCAAGTACACGTTTTTTTCAAATGCACACAGATCGTTCTCCAGAGTCTATCACATACTGGGCCACAAGACAAACATCAACAGATACAAAAATCCCAATCATTTCAACTATCTTCTCCGATCATAAAGGCATTAAGCTAGAAAAAAATCATGAAATGAAAACAAGGAACCTTCCCATTTCATGGAGATTGAAATCCACACTACTGGAAGACCACTGGACCAATGAGGAGGTCAAAGAAGAAATTAAAAAATACTTTGAGTTGAATGACAAGGAGGACACCACTTTCCAGAATGTGTGGGATGCAGCAAAAGCAGGAAAATATAAAGGAAAATATAGAGGAGAATATAAAGCAATACAGGCTCATATCAACAAACAAGAAAGAAGTCAAAGAAACAACCTAACTTCACATCTCAAAGATCTAGAACAAGAACAACAATAAAACCCCTACAGCCAGTAGAAGAAAGGGAAGAAAGTTTGTTCAATAAATGGTGCTGGTTGGGCCTCCCCGGTGGCGCAGCGGTTGAGTGCTGGGTTGCGAAGCTGCCCGCGGCCTCTGTGGCGCCGGTTCGATCCCCGGCTGCTCCCCGGCCACCGGAGGAGGGTCCCACATGGCGCGCAGACCTCTCCTGCCGCCCGCTGCTCCCCTCAGCAGTGTACTTCGGTCCTTCTGCCTGCTCTGCTCCCCGCTCTGGCTCTGGTGATTCTCTCACCCTCCCGCGCTTCTGACTGTACCCAGTGCATGTATAAACCAAAAACAAACAAATAATAAATAAATAAGACAAGACATGCCTCTAGAAAATTAAAAATAAATAAATAAATAAATAAATAAATAAATAAATAAATAAATGGTGCTGGGAAAACTGGGTGGCTACATGCAAAATAATGAAGCTTGACTACTACCTCACACCATACACAAAAACCAACTCAAAATGGATGAAAGAACTAGACATAAGACCTGAAACCATAAAATATAGGTGAAACACTACATGACATGCACCTCAAAGACATCTTACAGACACATCGCCCAAAGCAGTGATAGTGAAGGCAAAGATAAACAGCTGGGACTACATTAAATTAGAGAGCTTTTGCCCAGAAGAAGAGACAGTAACCAAAACAAAGAGAAACCCCACCAACTGGGAGAAAATTTTTTCACACAACACTAACGATAAAGGATTGATCGCAAAAATCTACAAAGAGCTGGCGAGACTCAACAAAAACAAAGAAAATAATCCAGTCAAAAAATGGGCAGAAGAGCTAAAAAGAAACTTCTTGAAAGAGGAAATACAAATGGCCAACAGGCATATGGAAAAATGTTCAACATCACTTGTCATCAGGGAAATGCAAATCAAAACTACCATGAGATACCATCTCACACCAGTGAGAATGGCACATATTAAAAAAAAAAACTAGCAAAAACCAATGTTGGCGAGGATGTGGAGAAAAAGGAACTCTCCTGCACTGCTGGTGGGAGTGCAAACTGGTCCAACCACTATGGAGAGCTGTGTGGAGATTTCTGGACCTACTAAAGATAGAGCTGCCATATGATCCAGCAATCACTCCTAGGTATTTACCCAAAGGACACAGAAACATTAATTCCAAAGAACACCTGCACCCCTATGTTTATAGCAGCACAATTTACAATAGCTAAGCTTTGGAAACAACCCAAATGCCCAAAAATAGATGACTGGATCAAGAAGATGTGGCACATATACACCATAGAATATTACTCAGCATTCAAAAAATATAAACACATGCAATTTGCAGCAACGTGGATGGAGCTGGAAGGGATCATGCTCAGAGAAATAAGCCAGAAAGAAAAAGAAAAATACTGGATGGTCTCACTCATAACAGAAATCTAGAAAACCTAAATAAGGGACCAGGAAAAAGAATAACTATAAGAAAGAAAAATCAAAATCAACAAACAACTCTGAACCAGAGACACACTATAGGGGGTGGGGGCAGGGAAAAGAGAGATTGGGGTCAAAATAAGGGGGTTGCAATTGTATGGGCAATATAAAAATAAAATAAAAAAAAAGTTAAATGTTCTTTCCTAGGAAGTCAGATTCAATAGAAACACAATTAAAAACCATGTTGATTTCATTTGAATGAATAGGGAATATTATTAAGGAACAATTCCACCCAATAGCATAAAATGCAGATAATTTCACAGGACACCGCAACAAAATCTCAGAGCTCACACTGGTCCAGTTTTCTTCATTTCATGGGTTTTGTTCCCATAAAATAAAAAATCAACATCTTTTCAAAGCAGTTCTAACAGTGGTAAGTATGCCTAAGCAGCAATTTACACAGAAAAGCAATATTAATAGACGAATAATGTTAATTATCGATGCAAATGGTTTAATACACACGTTATAAAAGGTTTCAATAACAGATTAATAAATCAATGAGCCATCACATATATGAGTCATTTCAATGATGCAAAGACTCGTGAAGATGGAGACTCAGCACAGCTGCTTAGCAGGCTCCTCACGAAGGAGGAAGAAAGATCCAATTATCCTCCTAGGACCTTCACCTGAACCCGGAATCCAGCCCCTGAGCCGTGAGTGAAGAGGGAGCAGAGGAGAGGGCTCCAGGCCTTGGTGGAGACGTGCCCAGAGCTCTGACCATGTCCCCCAGCTGGGACAGGGACCCTCATCTCTCCCTTTCCTCCCCTCACGGATGACACAGGGGCCCTTCTTTCTGCGCATCCCACCTGCTCCCTCCTGTGAACCAGGCTCAAGCCCTTCTGCCCTGGAGCCAGACGAGGCCATGGCTCGTCTGATATGGCTCACCTGGGCCTTGGAGAAAGGAACCGCCAGGCCCTGCAAGCACTGAGCATCTTCCCAGGGCCCTTTTCTTGACCCATATCCGGTCATCTGGGCAGTAAGAGAAGGGCAAAGGACTAGGGGTGCGCAGCACACGGTGCTCACAGCACTCTGCTCTCCACAGTGGGGCTGGCTGCACCAGGCCTCCTAGTCTTCTCCTCTCTGCCACAAGGTGGCTGTCCATGCAAATGGCTTAGACCCCTCTGGCATAGTTACTGGTGGTGATGCCCCAGCCCTGCAGCCACAGGGGAGGGTGGTCAAAGAAGGATTTCTGGTCAAAGAAGTTTCCTGAATCACCGCAGTCTGACATGTAGCCCTTGAAAACTGATGGGATTCCAAGGTCAGGAGAGAAGACAGGTCGTGGAAGGGCAGTTTGGCTTTTCCCACCCAGCCCAGGAACATCCCCACCCAAACCCTGCCCCGGCTACTCCTGTGCAGTAGCCAGGAGTGTGAGCATGCAGGAGTGTGAGCATGAGAGGAGCCCAGGTCATGGTGCAGTCACCCCAGGGCTGGGCTGTCCCCGACCCCACAGCACACAGCAGCCTCCAGGCTTTCATTAGCCCTCCTGCTCCTGGGCGGGGGGGCTGGTGTGCAAATGTTCTCCCCCCACGACACAGTATGTGCCAACTCACAGCTTCTGGTTGGTCCACATCGGAGACGTGTGGTGGGACCCACACATGGGGTCCATGTCAGGGCTGGGGTGACATTTCAGGGCTGAGCTTTCCCAGGTCTCTGCACACAGTGCCCTCTCATGGCCATGGGGCATCCCTGATGGAAGGAGGCTCCTTGAAGTCCCTCCCCAGCCCCTCTCCCTCTGCTCCTGGGGTCTGGTGCTCTGAGTTCTCTGTTCAGGGAGAGACAGGGCCTGCAGATCCACACAGAAGCCATAAGAAAGAATTTGGGGTTCAGGGTGGAGTGTAGCACTTTTCTCCTTCGTAACGCCACTGATGCACCAGAGCGTGTCTGCTGAGTGAGAGTTGGGTCTTGGCTCTATGGCTCCTTATCCCTTCCCCAGCATCCACCTTGACCTGCAGCCTCATCACCTGGTTGCTGCTTGAGCTCGAGCTGCCTCCAGGCTTCCCCAGTTTCTGGGTCTCTGCCCCAGACTCTGCAGCCATCCTTGTACTCTCCCTCTTTAGGATCGAAAAATGCTTCACATTGTTAAAGTTGCTGTTCATTGGTTTATTTTGTCTTCTGTCTCATGAAAGGCACCCGTGTCCCCTCGTGTGAGGGCCCATGTGACTCCAGAGTCAGAGTTGCACACCTTACACACCCCACTCCTGGGTCTCTGGGCACCTGGCGTTAGGTCAGAACTGTTGCTCAGGATATTTTCTGCCTGGTCCTGATACAGCACAAGTTTCACCTATGTGGCTGGGATCTCCTGCAGAGGGAAAGTCAGCTTCCTGAACATCCTGACTCTGAGGACCTCTCTGGGGGCAGAGGAGGAGCCCTGATTTCTGGAGGCACGGAGGCAACTCCCAGACTCCTCTGCCCATGACAATGTATGCTGAGAAAGAAGAGAATGGTGTGTGTGTGTGTGTGTGTGTGTGTGTCTGTGTGACCTGACAAGGCTAAGGGGCCCCTGACCCACTCTGCTCTCTCCACACCCTGAGCTGTTTGCGCCATGAAATCCTCCCTGGAAGCTGACTAGCTCCTAGGCCCTCCCTTGTCCTGGGTGCTGGAGGAAAGGACGAGAGTCTTGAAGACACTAACCTTGGAGCAGGATGTGTTGTAGGTAGTGAGGACTCATGTGAGAGGACAGCACCTCTGTTACCAGAATCAGAAGTCCATATTTTCAGGAATAAGAAAAATCTGTCCATTTTCTTAGACTTTTTTCCCCAAGGCACAGGACCCACAGCCGCGGGCCTTCAGCTCTCAGGAAGCAGTGGGCGGGGGTGCGGGGGTGGGGGGTGTTTGAGCACACAGCCGCCTTCCTCCTGCCCCTGACCCACAACCAGGCCCGTGGTCCACCAGTATTTCCCTCTGTGTGAGGAAGAAATTTCCATCCTGGGGGAATGTTGCTGTTGTGGAGGCGCTGTCCTGAGAGGGCTTAGGAAAAGGGGATTATGGGGCTGAGACATATAATGGTGCTTCCTAAAATAGGCAGCAGCCCTTGCTCTGAGGTTCACTACAACTCCTGTGACACCAGTTAAATTAAATGGAGAAAATAGTTAAATTAGCACATTTGATATGCCCATACTCAAGGATGCATGAACAGATTATTTGCAGCAAAATTAGTACTTTCATTATCATGCTAAAGAGATTGGTTGAGAGTGGCAGGAGCAGCGAGCCAGTGAGTGGGATGATCAGGAACAGGAAGATGAGGTTTTGCTTAGAGGGTCTGGTCTCTGGGAACTCTCCTCCTGGAGACAAGACTCTTGGGGATGGAAAGACCAGCAAGAACACACTCACTTTCCTCCAAACCCTCACGTGGGAGGGAGTGAGTCCCGAAGACCACAGGAGAGGGTGAGGGCCTGAGCATCGCCCACAGTATTTGTAGCCTCAGCCCTGGGGCTCACCCCTGTCCCCAGGTCTAGCCCCTTCCTGACTTCACACTGAAGGTCAGGTGCCTGTGGGGGGGTGGTCAGCTCTGGGCTGGGGTTCCTCCCTGACAGGGGTCTCACCCCACAGCTCCTGCCTCATGACTCACCCTGGGACAATGTACAGGCAGCTCTGAGCACTGAGCTGGGGGGGGAGGAGGGGCTCTGCTCTGAGCGCTGGGCAGCAGCGTCCATGCTGTGGGGACGCTCCACCTGCCGTGGTCCTGGGCTCGACCAAGAAGCTCAGAAAGGCAGAGGCCTATTTAAAAGAAGAGTAAAAAAGACAAAACAAAACAAACAAAAAGCCCAGATCATTTTATTCAGAATTTTTAAACCCTGAACGAGGCAAGATTTCTGTATCATCACGGCACTGTTGTTTTTGTGTTTCCTGAGAGTTCAGACACACTGAACAGAAAACTGGCAGGACAGACACTGGGGCATGGAAGCTCCTCTAAGTACAATGAGTGTGTTGAGGTAATTTGAAACTGGAGAGGGTCGAGGACTTGGTCCCTGAGCAGGCTGAGGTTTCTGTCCCACTTCCCCATCTGTGTGGGTCACAGGGAGAAGCACCGCTGTGCTTGATCTGACAGTAGTAGTCGGCCTCGTCCTCAGGCTGCGGCCCAGAGACGAGCAGGAGGCCTGCATTGGCGGAGGCGTCTTTGGCTCCAGAGAAGCGGCTGGGGACCCCGGGGCCCTGGTGTTTATCTGAGTCTGAGTAGTAGCACAGGAGGTACCGGAGAGGGCCCCCTGGGTTCTGCTGGTACCAGTGTATGGCATAGCTGCCAGTGTATGGCATAGCTACCAACACTGAATCCACTGCTCAGGGTGCAGATGCGTCTGGCTCCAGGAGAAGCAGAGAGGGCGGGCGGCTGAGTCAGCACAGGCTGGGAGAGGGAACCTGCAGACACAGACACATCAGAATGAACTGGACAAACAAGGTGCAGCTGCTGGTGTAGTAGAAGTACAAGAAATTGATTCAGATTAGGGACACCTGGGTGTCTGAGGCCTGTCCCCACCTGTGCATTGAAAGAGGAGCAGGAGCAGCAGAGGAGTCCAGGCCATGGTGCTCACAGACCCCTGGGCCCCACATGGGGCTGGGCTGCCCCAGGCCTCCTTTTCTCCCCACCCTGGCCACAGGAGGGGCTGTGCATGCAAATGTGTTTCAAGCTCTCCCTGAGTCCTGGTGCTGGAGCTCAGCTCACACTTCACATTGAGAAGGAAGCATATTTGCTTCTCCTCTTGAGGAAGTCCTTGGGGAAACCAATTGTACCTGGACTACCCCAGGCCAGACAGGACACCATGGGTGAGTCCCATCAGGAAACCCAAGCACAGCCACCAGGACCAGTCTTCTCTGAGTGAATGGCCCTCACTCTACAGTTGTGTGGAGCCTTCTCAATAGTCCTGGAGCCTCACCTGCTGGTCATAGGCACACACTCCTCATGGCCTGAGGCCAGCTGGTGTCTGCAGTCACCAAGTCACTGACTCTAGTCACACACCCAGCTCTGATCCCCAAGTGCTGAAGTTGCAGAATAATGTACTAATTACTGTAGGCTCTGCTTCCCAGAGTCCTGCACATGGAGCTACAAGCATGTACACTACAACTCTTTTGTTACAGTATACAAGATTATTCATCCCAAAGTGCAAAAAGTCAGGTATCACAGAGGATGGTCAATGAAGCTGTGAAGGGCATTAGAGGATGCTCAGGTAGGTAGCACAGAATGGGGATGTCCAAGAATAAACTCCATGGGATACAGTGCATAATTCGGCAAATATATCAAATGTCATGTGTACAGTAAGTGATTTTCAGGCTTTTCTGAATCCTCTCATGTCTGTGGTGGAAAAACACATTCCATCTTAATTGAGGAAATTAAAGGTTATTTTCATGAGTAAATGACAATTGAACTTTTGACTCGTGCTGATGTACTTTTAAAAAATCACAATAAAATATTTTTAAGATTCAAAAAAACAAAATGTATGATGAAGGGCAGAGCAATTTACATTGTATCAAAGTACTCCCCCATGAAATACTATTTAAATTATAAAGTGGCATTACAGAGGAGAATCTCAGCAGATACTACCTTCACTAACCAATGCTGACATCACCATTGGGTGACATACAAAAATTGTAGGTCCTATGATGGCCTGCAATACTTCTTTAATACTCTTGTTAAAAATGTATTATCTGAATTTCACCATAAAGACACATAAGAATCCATACTGAGGTATGTTCTACATTACTAGAATTTACTCTTTAAAGATTTAGGCCAAGAAAGTCAAGGGAAGACTGAAGAACTGTTCCCAGTTGAAGGAGACTAAGAGACATGACAACTAAAGGCAATTTATGGATATGGACAGGGTGTTTTTGTTTTTGCTATGAAAGATACTATGGATGAACAAAACTTGAAATGAATATGAGGATTAAATAACAGAATTACTAGTGTTAATTTTCTTATAGGAAAGGCTACATGTAGTTATACAGAATGAACTGAGTTGTAGGAAATATACACTAAATGATTGGGGAGATAACATGTTAGCAATTTACTCTCAAATGGTTCAGGGTCAAAAAAATATTTTTCTACAACAACTTGGAACTTTAATTTTAAGACTGTTTCCAAAAAAGTAAACCTAAAGTAAAAAATAACAAGAACAGGAGAAAAGCAAATTCTACTTTACCATGAGGGAAGATCTAGGAATCCATGTTTACATTACAACTATATATAATTAGTTTGATGGCATAACAACTGTAAAACATCCAAACCCTGACAATAGTCACAGCAGCTGGGTGTCAAAATTATGTTATAAACATTCAAAATATAAAAACACTACTAAGAGATGAATCACAACTGAGTTGTTTGAGTGCTTTTGGAACAGTTGGTATTTGGGCAATGTGTTATGTGTAAAACTCATAGTGCTAATTTTCATTCACTAAATCAACTTAGAGTTTAGTTAGATGCCAATAAACAAAATGTAAAGTACTATCTAAACTTAAATGAGAATGATATAAAAATATTGTCCTCTAATAAAAATTTACACAAGTATAGGAAACAATTAAAATGTAATGTAAATAGCCCAGTAAGTCAAGTTGTATTATTTTATCATTCAGGTCATGTACTTTTTCTTCAAAATCTCTACATTTTGTTGGGATGCTTCAAAAGTGCATCTTGATTTCATGGATGCATCTGTAAATTCCTACAGAAGCTCAATATGATCTAGATTCAACTTCAGCAGCAGCCAGGAAAAAAACGAAGAATTACATTCTTTATCGAAAATACTTTGTCAGGGCTTCCCTGGTTGGCACAAGGAGTTAAGACGCAACCTATGAAGCTATCCGCAGCTACTGCAGCACGAGTTTGAACCCCGGCCAGGGAGCTACCCACATGGCACAGCAGACCTCTCCTGACTCATCCGCTGCTCCCCTCAGCAGTGTGTTTCAGTCAAACTTCCTGTTGCCTGTTCTGTTCCCCACTCTCTCTCTGGTGAATCCTCCTACTACCCAAACCTCTGGCCTGTACCCCAGTTCGTGAATGCATAAATAAATCTTAAAAAAAAAAAAAAACTTTGTCGATGACTAAGATAATCTGGTAAAAAGAAAAAAAAAGTGGAGCCCTTCATCAGTATTCAAATGAAACATTATTTATGTGCCACTACATTCCAAAATGAAAGACGGCAAATACAATTTGTCTATTGCACATTGAATCAATGGTTATTGTGGCTAAGTATCAGAGCTTCTGATTTTCTCATTTCTCATTTATTCAGCAAGCATGTGCTAAGGTACTGTGACAACCACTGGAATGACAATACAGAGATGGCACGGTTCGCTCCTCAATGATCATGTATGCAGCATGACAGGTATGAACAGGGTGCTACTGGAACACAAAAGGAACTTCATGGTTTTGTGTCACTATTTGCCAGCTTTTTGGTGGAGGTGATATTTAAACTGATACTTGAAGGGCAAGGGAAGGATATGCCAGACAGAGAAGAGATGCAGAGCCAAATAGCTGCAGAGAAGGTAATGAATGCACTGTGGCTTTCTTTATACATAGTCTCGGTTGGTCAGATGCTAAAGTAAAGGGGCAGCAAAGGAAGTAGTGGGAGATAAGGATATGTAAGTTGGCAGGATCCAAATTTATTTGGCTGCTTTTATTCCATGCTGAGGATGCTGGAACTTCCCCTGGGGGCAAAAGATAAACCCATGGCAAACTAAATGAGTGTAGATTTAAATGTCACCTATCAAGTGACAGGTATTGCTGGACCGAGGACTAGTCGATGAGTATAGGTTTTTGTTTTGTTTTGGACCTTATTACTAGAAACACAAGAAGCTGATGAAGCCCATCTTTTCTGAGAAAAGTTTCTGTGGCAGGTTGCTATTTCCACAGGGACAAAAGAAGTGAAGGAAGGGTGGAGCCAGAAATAAATAGAGCTAAAGCAATCCTGACGAAAGAAGAAACATGGAGGCAAATTACCTGATTTTAAACACTATGATTTAGTAATTAACACAATAGTGTACAGGAATAAAAGCAGACACAAAGCTATGGAACGGAATCAGAGGAGTGGCAATCCAGCTACACATATATCAATTCCCGATTTATGACAAAAACACCACAACCATACAATGGGGAAAAGGACATCTCTTTAACAAGTGGGGCAGGAAAATCAGACAGACACGTGGGGAAGAAAGACCTTAGACCCACTCTCTAACTCCAAGTACAATGATAAGTTCATAAAGGATGAGCAATAAAATAATATAGAGGTGAGCATTGTTGATAGGTTTCAAGGCATCACTAACATAGATATCTTTGGAGACTAAACCCTTAAGGCAAGTTAAATAAAAACCAAATAAACAGATGAGATGACATCAAATTAAAAACCTTTCACATAGCAAAAGAACATATCAGTAGAGGAAAAAGACATCCCACAGAATGGATAAAATATCCACACAGCATGCAACTGACAAGGGATTGATATTCAGGTATACAAAGAACTCTTCCAAAGTAACTCTTAGACAACTTTTTTGAGGCATTTGAAGTCATTATGGAGACATGTCTTTCTGTATCTTGATAGAGTAGTGATTTTTGATCTCTCTTACTAAGACTAGCATAATTGGGCAAACCAGTGCCCCACAAGAGGACCATGGACTTGAACCACAACATTAAACTTAAAATAAACTGCTTTTTCACTTATCTAAAAATATTAAAAACAACCTTTTTCCCCAAAACAGGCAAAGGAAGAAATTTCCTCAAAAATCTTCTCTAACATTGCTTCTGCATATATACTCCACCTTATAAAATGATACATTATCTTTTTTTTTAATTTTCATGAGAAAAAGAAGATTTAACAATTTAAAGCCATATTTGACTTTCATTTTCTTTCTACATCAAATAATACAATTTCACAACTTTGAAGTTTAACACCCATTTGGCTGGAAAGCTGTCTAAGAATTCTTAGCATTACTGTTCCATGATTTATTATGACAAGAACCCAAATGCAAAAAATCATGTGAGACTTCTTTTAAAATGAGCCGTTGTTGCTTTTACGTGCATTAAGAAGAACATGAAAACACCATCAAAACCATAAATTAATGTGCATTGATTGAAGTAGAAATTTTAATAACAATGAGAGTCAATAAAACTAGCTGGTATTAAAAGATACTTTTACCTTGTTCTCTTAGTGGTCATTCAGTGATTGCAAGTTATAGAAACATAAGTTAACTGGATTTTAAACATTTAAATATTTGTTTGTTTGGACTCTTTGGAAAGTGGTCCATATTTTATAAAAAGAGATAAAAATGTTAAAAGATAAAATTGTAGTTAAGGATACTCTTATGTAAGACAGTGACAATAGAAATTAATTTTTAGTAATTAATTTATGCTTAATTCATAAAGAGGAGTTACTGTAAATGATAAACATCCGTTTGGATGTCAGTCATAAACTTAGCACATGGTGGAAAAATGAGGCAGGTAATGTACAGAGAAACTTTAAAATTCTTATGAACCACAGTCAAACTGAAATCAATCATAAAGTAAGCCAAAGTATCTCAAAGTATACTTCTGGTTATCAAGCAATAATATTTAATTTCTAAAATCTGATTAAACCCAGATTTTCAAGAAATTTTAAATGTGTTGATTTAGTTACATCTAATTCAATAACATCAGTGATTCTGAAAATGCAAGAGCCAGGCACTTACAATTTTAAATTTTCTGTCTACTTTATTAGGACAAGTAACTGACATTTACTTAGCGTGTATAAATAAGTTAGTTGAATGACTAAGAATTTTGTCAAAGTATAAATGAATATTGCACCAGAAATTTGAAACCCAAGGTGATATAAAATTTGTCAAAAAGTAATATAGGGCCTCCCTGGTGGCACAGAGGTTGAACCCTGGGCTACGAAGCTGCCCGCAGCCTCTGCAGCACTGGTTTGATCCCTGGCTGCCAGCGAGGGTCCCATATGTCGCGACAGACCTCTCCTGTCGCACCTGCTATTCCCCTCAGCAGTGTATTTTGTCAGTCTACCTGTTCTGTTCCCTGCTCTGGCTTTGGTGAATTCTCTCACCCTCCCACGCTTCTGACTCTACCCAGTGCTTGTATAAATAAATAAATAAATCTTAAAAAAAAAAAAGGTAATATAACTAACCTTGTCATAGTTAATTGTCTATGCTTTCATTTTAAGGCCATGGGTTGAAGGTAGGAAAAGTTGTTGAATTCTGCCTTGTCCTAAGATAACTATCAAGCATCAAATGATTATTAGGACTATTGAGTGGACTTGTTGCAGAAGATAGCGGTAGGCATGGCCTCAGAGGAGGAGCGTTGAATACATGTTCGGGATGTGTTTCCTCCACAAGATGTTCGGTATTGACTTCTCTTAGCTGCTCAATGGTCCTGCGAAGATTGCCAAACCCAAATCCTTAATATTTCATTTTGGCCTAAATAATTTGCACTTTAAAAACAAATGTTGCCATAACATGAATTTCCCATAAAACAATGTTTTAACACTCAAAATGTGTTGGCGCATACCTACTGTTTATAATTAGGGGTTTAAAATTGTGGTAAAGAAGCCCATGTTTCTGGGAGGGTTCCTAATAAGTAATTCAAAGCAGGGAGGGTGGGCAGTGATGGAGGCGGCTTCAGGGGTAATGTCAAGCATTTCCTTTCACTATCCTTACACATTTCACTCAGTACCTCTCACAGTTAAACCTTTGGCACTGAAGATTAACTTAGAACAACAACTTCTAGGGGAGAACAGGAGAGTTGCCTGGTGGGTGACTAAAGAGAACTAAACAGCTCCAGGGAAAAGAAAGCCCCTAATACTCTTACAAATTCACTGGGGTTGAGATCTACCCATTTGGGCTTCCACACACCTCCTCAAGCAGAAGCAGAACCCAATATTTATTTGTAGTCAGTCTGTGAATGATACTACCCTTCACCTCCTGCAGCTTTCCTCATTTCACTTGTATGCCTTTCTGAAGAGCAGAAAATCTAAAACTGTGAAGGATAGTTTGTTTCAGGGTGCCCTCCAGCGATAGTGTCAAAGACCATGTCAAGAAAATTAATTCACCAGTAGCCAAACTGTGCTAAGTGTAGTGATACTTGAAGATCACTTGAATTGAAATTGTAATCTTCAAAAAAATAAACTCATTAATATTTCTACTGGGAGAATTATGACAAGCAATTTTTATAACAATAACACTAAGTTATAAAGTTTCAAATATTCTTATCTAAAAATCTAGTAATCAGGTTAACTAGATGAAATTATTTAGGGCTAAAAATTAAGTCATGTAAAATCAACAAAAGAGAGGAGATTCAGGGCCTCCCCGGTGGTGCAGCAGTTGAGCACTGGGTTGCGAAGCTGCCCGCTGGTTCAATCCCTAGCTGCTGAGCGAGGGTCCTACATGGTGTGCAGACCACTTCTGCCGCCCACTGCTCCCCTCAGCAGTGTACTTCATCAGTCTGCCTGCTCTGCTCTCCCCTCTGGCTCTGGTGAATTCTCTCACACTCCTGCTTCTGACTGTACCCAGTGCTTGTATAAATCAATCAATCAATATTTAAAAAAAAAAAAAGAGAGGAGATTCAAACTGTCCTGGAATAACATTTTAAAGATATATTCACTGGGCCTCCCTGGTGGAGCAAGAGGTTGGGCATCGCACTGTGAAGCAACCCACAGCCTCTGAGGCATGAGTTTGATCCCCGGCTGGCCAGGGAGAAATCCACATGGCAGAGCAGACCTCTCCTGACTAGCCCCCTGCTCCCCTCAGCAGTGTATTTCAATTGTTCTGCCTGTTCTGTACCCCACTCTGTCTCTGGTGGACTCTCTCACCCCCCATATTGCTGTCCTGTGCCCCAACTCTTGTATGCATAAATAAAAAATGAATCTTAAAAAAATATATTCCCTTATTAACATTATTTTCTAAATAATGACTTGTTACTAATTACATGAACCTGGATCTATAACCATTATGCTTTAGAGGTAAATAAATGAACTAAGTTTATTTTCTATGATTCCTGTTTTTTTCAGCTTACGTGTTTACGTTATTTTGCAATGATTGTCTCATCTTTGATTCTTCTAGGTAGAGTTGCATGTATTTTCCCGATTTTATTCTCTGTGACTCTAAATCAGTTTGCAGTCTGCAATTTTCAGTTTCCAAATTTTTATATCTGACTTCCATTTGACTTCTTGAAGTAGTCTGAGTACCTCTGAACAGTTTCAAATTGTCTTGAGGTGTTACTTGTGCCTATAGAAAATTAAAATAATGTTAATGCTTATAATCTGGATAATTGAACAGGTATCTTTCTGAGGCAGTGATTCAGAGAGCAATTTCAACCATGAAGGGTCTCCCTGGTGGCCTAGGGGTTAAGTCTCAGTGCTATCACTGTGACCTGAGTTCGATCCCTGGCCAGGAAGATAACCCACACGTGCCCCAACATGCCTCTCCTGTCTCACCTGCTGTTTCCCTTAGCAATGTATGTCAGTAAATCCACCTGTTCTGCTCCCAACTCTGTCTCTGGTGAATGTCCTTTAAACAAACACCCCCTCCCCCGCCCCGTCCAACTGCACCTCTGGCCTACACTCCAGTTCTTCTAAGCAAAAAAAAAAAAAAAAATTCAAATGTGAGAAAGTTAGTTTAAAACTATCAATATCAACTAAATTTATTGTGAATTATAAAAATAAAATTGAATCATTCCAATGTCTGTACTCATGTAATCTGATAGTCCAAAGAATAAGAAAATCCATTTTAAAAGTTGGTAATTGAACAATATAAATTAAGAATAGTTTAAGAGCATGGTACTACTTTTAAATCATGCTATTTTCTCACAGCTACCTAAATAATATATTTCTGTTCCTGATTTTATATCAATCAATATCACATTATTATGTTAATAATATATAATGCTAACATGTGTGCTTTGAAAAATATCATCCATTGACCTTCTTTATCATACAACTTCCGGTTTACTGAATTCAGCTGAAGAAAGAGAAGTTGTTATCCTCTTGCCTAAACTGCTATGTAGCTTAGACAACAGATTCAACCCCTTAACCATTCTTCCCTGACCAATTTGCAAAACTTGACAATCCCCTGAGAGTCTCAAAGGGAAGTGGAGATGGAGGCGAGACTAGTGGTGGCAAATTCCACACTGGGGAACATTTTCCCTCTCTGTATTAGATCCTTACATTAACTTCAATTCTCGGCTCAAATCCTTCTGTCTCAGAATAAAAGTGAAGTCATTCCAATGGCCTTCAAGACCCTAAGGACTCTGCCTCCACCTACCTTCCTGACCTCAACCCTTACAAATTTTCCCTCCTCAATCCCTGCCCGCTACACATGCATCCTGCCACCCCTCATTTGTCCGAAAATGGGGGTCTAAGGCCAAAGTAACACATCACAGAGATACCCAATTCTGTTAGTGTTGGATAATCTAGGTCCAAATGATAATAATTGAGCCTTGAAATGAGAATTGTGAGAAAATTATTTATAAAAATTTTCAAAGTATAAATCACAGTAAGAAGATTAAATCAGAATTTTGCTGAAACCACTTTTGTCTCAAATTATAATTTCATGAAAAATAGATGCCTTTAAAGTGCTGAGCAGGTCTTTAGAACACATAATTGGAGACCAAAATATTTTCAAATTCAATTCAAACTGACATGAGTAAAAATAAAGCTACATCTACTGTTATCTAAAATAACTAAAAAAAAAAAAAAAAAAAAAATTAGTAAAGTCTCCTGAAAGAAAAGTTCTATGAGATGCAGTCTTTACATTTCAGTTCATCTGGAAAATGTGGAGTTGACTGTCAAGGTAATACACTTACTTGACTATTAAATCCAAAATATTCATTTTAGGTATGAGCACTTTTACCTAGCTGCCTCATCATAGAACAAAATTGGGGTTATAAAGATTCATATTTTTATTTTAGCAGTATGACTAAGTTATTAATATCAGTCTGTACCTATTGATAACTTATTATTTGCCCTTTTAAAATTTCATAGGTGGGCCTCCCCGGTGGCGCAGCGGTTGAGCGCTGGGTTGTGAAGCTGCCCGCGGCCTCTGCGGCGCCGGTTCGATCCCTGGCTGCTCCCCGGCCATCAGAGGAGGGTCCCACATGGCGCGCAGACCTCTCCTGGCGCCCGCTGCTCCCCTCAGCAGTGTACTTCGGTCCTTCTGCCTGCTCTGCTCCCCGCTCTGGCTCTGGTGAATTCTCTCACCCTCCCGCGCTTCTGACTGTACCCAGTGCATGTATAAACAAAACAAACAAATAAATAAAACATGCCTCTATAAAAAAAATAAAAAAAGTAAAAAAAATAAAATAAAATAAAATGTCATAGGTGACTCTACGTCTTTACATAGTGTAATGCACCTCTCAGGCCTAATTTTTATTTACTTGACACAATAGATGGTTCTAAGCTGACAAAGCAAATATGATTAGAGTCTATATATTTCTCACATTCACTAGATTCAATCTTTAGCCCTAACCAATTATTACTTTGAGTTTTCCTTCAGGAAGCTTGAAAAATAACTTTCTGGATAGAATACTTACTTCTCTTGCTGCTTTCTTCTTTTCATACTTATATATTCTTTTTTTAAAAAGATTACATTCATCAATTAACTTGTCATTTGTTTCTTTTTGTTTCTCATTTTCAGTTCGAAGCCTCCTTATAGTGTCCTGAAACTGGCCTCGCATATTCATTACTGTCTCCTCTTTATTGTCAGCTTTATTGCGAGCCTCATTCAGTTGCTGTTGAAGCAACATGTTTTCCCTCTGTAGTTGAGATAACGTCTCCTCTAAATGTAGCTTCTCCTCTCTTGTCTCTTGGAAATGACGTTCTAGGTCTCTCTCGGACTTGTGACTCTGACCAAGATCTTGTACAGCAGCATCCAGTCTACCATGGCAGGATTCAATTTCTGTTTTCAGTGTTTCTGATTTTTGTTTTTCATGTTCCAGTTGAGTGCTTAGCGCGTTATTTTCACTCTTTAGAACAATAAGTTGTTCACAATGTTGGGATATTGTTTTTGCAAGTCTTTCCTCACTCTGTTGTATGGTTTTTCGCAGAAAATCATTCATTTCTTTTATAATTTCAACGGTCTTTTCTTTTTCCTGGTTTTGATTTCTCATTGTATTTATTTCCAGTTTTAGCATACTGATTTCGTCCTGCAAAGTGTGGCTTTTATGTACTGGATCTTTCTCTCTTTCATTACTCTCAGAAGCCTAAGTAAAATATAGATTTTGTTAGCAGTCAACGAAATTACAATTTCTCTGAAATTAAAAAGCAAATGATATGCTTATAAATGTAAAGATAGCAATCAATAGAGGCTATCCAACAAAAAATCAGTTGGACATCAAAATTTACATTAGCAAAACTGCCTCAACGTTCAGGAATTTAACTGAAGACTGAGTCCATGACGATAAAAAGGAAACATGAGAAAACTAAGAATCTCAGAATTGGAAAGAGACTGGCTATGAATTACAACAAATGCAGAAGGCATAAAAGATTAGTGTATATCTTTGGACTGATTAAATTTCCCGAAAGTTTTCTTCTCCCCTGAGATTCCAATTACATTGTACTTTTTTCAGCATTTTTAAGGTCAGTTATAAGGATTCAATCTATTGTTAACTGGTAAATCCAGGCATGATAGTATGCCTGAAGTTCTAAGCTACACATATGAATGGACTCATTTAGATGTCAATTCAGGAAGGGAGAAGTTAAAAATAGAAGCAAACCACAGGATTTCCCCAGGTCTTCTGACTCTACTAGTGCTAGTGTACCAAACTGCATCTGCTTCCTTGGAGTAAATATTTTGATACAAAGGAAGTCTTCTGTTTCAAAGCACTAAAGTTAAATAAGGTGAAATTTATATGCTCTCTTTAAAAAACATGAGATTATTCCCTGGTGCAATTAGTTTTATTTCTTCTTCAAAATGTTTAAAATAGTAATAAATGTGAAATAGAAAACCACTGCAGAATTTGTGGTAATAAAATAATTATTAATAAATTGTCACTAAGTATATATTATGGCATATCATTTCTAAAACTCGTTATATGGACATAGTTGCTATTTAAGAGGAAAAAAAAGTTACTTTTCTCAAAAGTAGAAAAGTTACATCCGAAGTATTGTCTCTGTCAATACTTCTGATGAACATAGATGCAAAAATTCCCAATAAAAATCTCAGCAAACTGTATTAGAAGGATTGACAAGAGGAGCCCCACGGCACCTAAAGGCCATAAGGCATGGTGGTTTGGGGGCTCTCTGCCTCAGCATGCAGCCACATGGGGGTAGCACTTCCCCTACTCCACACTTCATCCATGTTCCCTCAACCACCAGCCTGGCAGGCTCCAACTACAGTGGCAGTGGTGGGTCCTTGCTATACCCCTCACCAGCTGGTCCTGGGGCTCTGGCAGCGAGGCTTGCCCAGGCCCAGAGTGAGCTGTGGTGAAAGAGGCCTACAGACTGTGCACATGGCCATCATGGCAGGCTCTGAGCAGTGGCCAGCTCTCCAACAGCTCAGACTCATCAAACCGCTCTTCTGCAGAGCCACATGCATGACCACACCTAGCCCCACTGAAGCATGCCAGCTCATCAAACCTCCAGCCCCACTAAAGCTGGTTCTGCAGAGCCCAACACCAATGAGCTTGCTTGTCAGGTCTGGACAAGCAGCCATAGTTGCACTTTTTGAATATGACACTGGGATTGAGGTGGACCAATCAAGTTTAAGCTCTCAATGGACCAATCTGACTGGTTCCATTCCAGGATTTTTTGAGTCCATTGAAGATTCTAAATGGGCCAATCAGATGGGGTTTGAAAGGTGGGGACCCTCATGAGGATATAAGCCTGCACAACAACTGACTTGATGCATTGAGCAAATCCATTCATCCGACCCTTTACAGACAGATTTATCGGGACACCAAGGCTTCCACGGACCTTCACAAAGAACTCCACAGCTCTCTGTAGAATGTTGCAGAGACCACTGATACCTCCATAGTCTTCAACACTTTCAAGACCTCTGCAGACTGTGAGACCACCATGGATCTTTGCTTCAATCTGAAGTCTTGTAACTGGATCCTTGCAGCCCCCAAAGGTTTCAGGGCAAGGTGACTGTGTTGGGGTAACTTGTGCTGGCCTCAGCCCACTGCCTGTGGATGGTCCCCTCCCAGACCCCAGTTAGGCTAGCTCCGGCCACGCCTCTCTGGAAGCAACAAGCCCATCAGCCTCACCTGACCTGAGTGCAGATCAGACTGGACTTTTCCCCCTTCAGTTTCAGGCTCTAGGAGTCAAACTTGAACCAATCAGGTGTGAGCAAAATGGACCAATCAGGAGGGAGTTTAGACAACCAATCAAGTTCCAGTCTACTTCATTAATTATTCAGATTAAAAAATGGAAAATGAGCTGATTAGTGATAAATGGTCCAATCAGGTGCTCAGGATTGAAAATGGCCTAATCAGGCTTATACGGTGGAGGCCCCTGAAGGGGATACAAGGCAGAACAAGAGCCAGCTTGAGGCAGAGGCAGCAGCGGTCTCTGTGGAGGTCTATGGATGTGTGGAGGTCTAAAGTCTACAAGGTTTACATTCTACAGAGGTCTGGTGAGTCCCATGGAGGTGGACTGCTTGATGCATCTCTCTCTTCAGAGTCTGGGAGCAGAATCTTTCTTCTTTGAAAATGGTTTGATGAAAGCTTTCTCTTCAAACAGCAATATGAATCCTTCTTTCTTCTGAAGCTTGGAGCAGAATGCTTCTTCAGAGGTGGTTCAATGAATCCTTCACTCTTCAGAGGATGGCTGCACACTGACTCCAGCTGGCTCTTGCTCTGCCTGGTATATCCTTTGAGGCACCCCCCTCTACAAGCCTGACTGGACCATTGTCTGATTGGAATGTTTGAAACCTGAACAATAGACATCAATTAATGTGATACTGTAACTAGTTTTGATTATAGCGTTAGAAATATCAAAAGTTTGCCAGGGAGGAACTTGCCTTCATTAAATCACTTCTTAGAGCTCTCAGTTCCATAACTACTGCTGACAGTGTGGACTCAAGCTGCTGCTTCATTTGAGCGCCACTCCTATAGCGCTCTTCTTCTCTTCGCAGCTGATCCCTAAGTGTTTCAATAAGAAGTCAGCATATGAAAGGTACTTATGACTCTAGGAAGTATCACAGAGAGAAAAATTTTGAAATGATACAGTACAGTTAGGGTTAAGGTAACCTTTTTGCTCCACATAGTTATTGGTACTCTCTTTGAATAGTTTAGTTGCAAATTTAAAAGGGAAGTTTTTAGTTTTTAAATAAGCTTACAAATACACTAGAACAAAATCTGAAATTCACAAAATATTACAGCTACTACTACAAATGATTTACAGTGTAAGACAGCATCTTCAGATTTCTTTCACACAACATCCATCTGTAGATCACTATAATCCAAGACTAGGTGAGGGAGTCTGTGAGCTGTTGCCCTACTCTTTTTGTGTTTCTTCTTTTGCAACACTTTCCACTGAGCTTGTTGATCACTAGGTATTTTAGAAATCATTTCTATACTCCTTTTGGAACAAGACAACCCATATTCACTAAGTATAATAAAAAGTAATATGTGCTTTTAGCACAGACCTTGAAATAATTTGATATAGTAGGAGAGAATTGTTGAATACATTATTCAGTAATCACTTTCCACTTTTATTTTTATTCCATGCATAGGTTAAGAATGAAACTGCATAACTTTTTTTGTTTGCAGTAATTTTATTTTTATTTATTAAACTTTTTTACTGTTTAGCATTTTGTTTATCTTTATAGAATATTTGATTCCCCTGCTCATATGTAGTCTCCATAAATCTCCCACCACCACATCACCCATGAACCATACATTTTAAAATTTTAAAAGACATCTTCTGTCTTCAGAAAAGTGGCCATTTCATGTGTGTTGTTGGAAATGGAAATTCATATAAACTCTTGTGAGAACAATTTAGAAATATAGATCAGAGACATTTCAGCATTGCTGCACATCAGCCAAATACTATACTGAAGTTTACTTTTCTTCAGTATATAGATTAATACAAAAGGAAATCCTTGCAGCAATAGTTACAATACAGTATTCCATATGGTATACTTCTATATGATCATTAAAAGTATGATTTGGAAGACTATACAGTAAATTATTAGCAAAAGTATTCACTATCAAAAACTGGCTATACTATTTCCAAGAATTTCATATTCCACAGCACTAAATAAAGAAGGTTCCTACTCTGTAAAATCCTAGAAGGCAAGTTAGCAATTACAAAACTTCTCTCTTATGTATTTGTATTTTTTAACGAAATAGTTGAAATATCTCTTTAAAACCACAAAGCTCAATACCTCAAATTGTAGCAGCAGTATTCTTGTTTCAAAATTTGCTGTTTTAGCTGTGAGTTTATGTCTTTTGTTTCTAATAGCTCCTTTTTCAGTGCACAATTCTCAGCTTTTATTTTTCTATATTTTTCCTTAAGTAGTTCACAGTGATTAATTTCACATAATCTTTTATGTGAACAAATTAAATCTTGGGATTTTGATACCTTTGATACGTTAGTGAAAACTGAATCAGGGAGAAAACACAAGAGAAAAACAAATATATAAGTATTTTTTTGCATATAAAGGGTGGTACATTTTCTCAATCACTCATCCATTCCTTAAACAGATACATACTGAGGACCTAAAAAGTGGAAAAATTACACTAAACTCTGAAGATAGAACAGATGGGAACACTGGCTCTTATTTAGCTTAAGGGACAGGTAAAGTTTAGTGTAAAGTCTAAATTCATACAGATACTACAAGAAAACAAAATTCTTTGCTCACATGACAATACCGGATCTTGATTAGGCCCAGGGAAGAGGCCCTGGAGGAACAGACTGTTGCCCTGAGGAATGAAGGAGGAGCAAGAAACAAAGGAGAAAGAAAGCCACTCTAGGTAGGGGACAACATGTGCTGAAGTTTTATTGCAATCTGCTTCTACTCAAGAGGAAGTAACAGGTACTAATTTACCCTCCTACCTGAAACAAGCAAAAGCAAAACAGACAAAAAAAAATACAATAAAAAAATAATGATTTTCAAGACAAAGAACATCAAGTAATGAAAGACAATGCCTCAACAGCTCACTAGCTTAAGATAATTTCCAGATCATGACACAGGGAGAAGGTACTAAGGTGAAGTCTACCACATACTCTTAGGTGAGGTGATGAAATTGAGGATCTGGTGAAACCAAGAGATAGAGATCACAGGTCAGATCACTGAAGAGAAAAGAGCAGAATCAAGAAAGAGCCCTGAAGATCTACAGAGGGGCCTTCTAGAGTATTCAACAGAATAACTGGCAGTGAAGTCATATGAAGAAGCCACCTGTGACCGTGGAGAAGAGAAAACTGAACAGAATAAACTCCACCCGGAATAGTGGTGCTTCCTTTAGCTAGTTTGGAAAAATTTATAATTAACAGGACAATGAATAGAGCAGTAAGAAAGGTCTTGCCTTGGTATTGGAAAATAATTAGCCTTCAGGCATTCACCCAACAGATGAAAAGAGCAAGACCATGAAGGATGAAACTGTTTATAAGTCACTTAACTAAATAATAATAATAATAATAGAAGCGTAGAATCATGGAAGCTATTTTTCCCCAAATAAATAGCACTTGTAGAAATGAAAATATAATATCAGAAATGACAAATATACTGGTTGGGAATAAACATATATTATACATCACACACACAAAAAAGACTAGTAAGGATGACCTTGGTGAACTGTGAGAAAATTTTAAATGGCCATGATACAATTCTCCAAAGAGTTAGGGGAAAGGAAAAAAGCATTTTGAAAAAAATGACCACAAACTTTCTAAACTTAATGAAAACTATAGTTCCACAGTCCCAGGTAGTATCTGTGTAGGACAAGAAAAAAGCAAACTGCTGTAATTTTGTCATATTACATATGATATCATATAGTATTACCTGAATGTGGTAAGTTAGTCATATGCTATAAATGCTACAGCCACCACTAAAAGAGCGAAACAAAGGAGTTACAGCTAATTATCTAATATAAGGAAATAAAGTAAGTCATATAAATCACTTGATATTCTAGAAGGAAATAAAAGAAGGGGAACAAAGAGCTGGTGAGGCAAACAGAAATCAATCAGCATGATAACAGATTAAACCTAACTGTATATATTAACAATTACATTAAAAGAAAATGATATGAAAACTTCAATGTAATGGCATATGATCAAACTGAATCAAATAGCAAGTCCAACTTAAATGCCACCTACAAGAAATGCAAGTTGAAAATAAAGGCACACATTTGTTAAAAACATGGAAAAAGATATATACACTAATACCTAAAAAAAAGGAAGCTGAGCTGGTGTGGTTATGCTAATAGCAGACAAAGTAGTTTTCACAGTACAGACTATAATCAGCAACAAACCAGATAATTTCATTAATAGAAGGGTTAATCTATAGGAAGGATAATAATCCTCTACATTTATGAACTTAATACTAGCTATAGAATGCATGAAGCAAGCATCCTTTTATGATAGTAACTCTAACCAAAATGAGGATAGAAGGAATCTACCTCAATATAATAAAGGCTATGTATCACAAACTAACAACCAACATTATATTCAATGGTGAAAAACTGATAACTTTCCCCTTACAACTGGGAACAAACCAAGATGCCCATTGTCACCCCTTCTTTTTAACTTAGTACTAGAGGTTTTGGTCAGAACTATCTGACAAAATCAAGAAACAAAAGGGATTCAAGTTGGAAAGAAGTGAAACTATCACTACTTACAAATAATATATTATATTTAGAAAATCCCAAAGACTCTATCAAAAAGTTCTTAGAAACAATAAATGAATATAGCAAAGTAGCAAGTTCAAAATCAACATACAAAAATGGATAGTAATTAAATATGCAGATATTATCAAAATAGCCATCCTGCCAAAAGCAATTTACAGATTCAATGCTATTCCAAAAAAAAAAAATTTCAATGACATTCTTCAAAGAAATAGAACAAATATTGATGAAATTCATATGGAGCCACCAAAAACCCCAAATAGCCAAAGGCCTCCTGAAAAAAAAAAAAAAAAAAAAAAGGAATGGAGGTATCACACATACAGACCAATGGAACCAAATAGAAAATTCAGAAACAAACCCACAGATTTACAGTCAACTAGTCTTTGACAAAGGAGCAAAGACTATGCAATGGAACAAAGAAAGTTTGTTCAATAAATGGTGCTGGGAAAACTGGGTCGCTACATGCAAAAGAATGAAGCTTGACTAATACCTCATACCATGCACAAAAACCAACTCAAAATGGATTAAAGAACTAGACATAAGACCTGAAACTACAAAATAAATAGAAGGAAATACAGGCAAAACACTACCTGATGTTTACCTCAGTAACATCTTTAAACAAACATCACCCAAAGCAGTGATAGTGAAGGAAAACATAAACAGCTGGGACTACATCAAATTAAAGAGCTTCTGTATAGCAAAAGAGACCGTAACCAAGACAATGAGACACTCCACTACCTGGGAGAAAATTTTTGCACACAACACTAAAAATAAAGGACTGATCAGAAAAATCTACAAAGCACTGACGAGACTCAACAAAAACAAAGTAAACAACCTAGTCAAAACATGGGCAGAAGAGCTAAAAAGAAACTTCTCCAAAGAGGAAATGCAAATGGCCAACAGGCATATGAAAAATTATACAGCATCACTTGTAATCAGGGAAATGCAAATCAAAACTACAATGAGATACCATCTCACACCAGTGAGAATGGCACATATTAAAAAACCAGCCACAACAAATGTTGGCGAGGATGTGGAGAAAAAGGAACACTCTTCCACTGCTGGTGGGTATGCAAAATGGCCCAACCACTATGGGGGACTGTGTGGAGATTCCTCAATCTGCTAAAGATGGAGCTTCCATATGATCCGCCAATTCCACTACTAAGGTATTTAACCAAAGGACACAGAAACATTAATTCAAAAGGGCACCTGTACCCCTATGTTTATAGCAGCACTATTTAGAATAGCTAAGCTATGGAAACAACCCAAATCCCCCAAAATAGATGACTGGATCAAGAAGCTGTGGTACATACACACAATGGAATATTACTCAGCAATCAAAAATGTAAACTCATGCAATTTTCAGTAACATGGATGGAGCTGGAAGGGATCATGCTCAGCAAAATAAGCCACAAAGAAAAAGAAAAATACCAGATGGTCTCACTCATAGCAATAATTTAGAAAACCTACATAAGGGATCAGGAAAAAGACTAATTATAATAAAGTAAAAATCAAAATCAATAAGCAACTATAAAGCAGAGGCACACTACAGGGAGGGGGAGAAAGGAGTAGGATCATAACAAGGGTGCTGGGAATTGCACGGGGAGTATAACCAAGATGAAAATGCATACATTGTACAAAAATGAAAAATGGTGTAAAAATATACAAAATTAAAAAAATATATATATATAAAAAGAAAAAATAAATGATTCATTTCTCTAATTTATCTTTCTCTTTTTCTCTGACTGCCCTTCTTTCCCCTTCCTTGCTTCCTTTTTCTCTTTGCTGTTCTTTCTCTAGTCTTTTTGAAGTTTCCTTCTACCATTTGTTACTATCACAAAACAGCTATGTCTTGGACTTAAAGTCTGTTTATTTGTTGTTGACTTACTAAAAATGTTATATTGTTAAATATAGTTTAGATTATTAAAACAAAAGACAATGTTAAGAAAATGAAAAGGCAAGTCACAGACTGGAAGAAAATATTTGTAAAACCAGAGTTGATCTAGAAACTATAATTTGAAAATGTAAGGAACTCTCAAAACTCAACTAATAAGAAAACAAACAACATAATTTTTAAATGATAAAAGATTTAGACACAGTTCAAAGAAGATATACAGATGGCAAATAAGCACACAGAAAGATGCTCGATAGTATCAGTTATTTGGGAAATGCATACTAAAACCACAATAAAATAAATATTTGGACACCTATCAGAATGGTAACATTAAAAAACTGACAAGAGGGCCTCGCTGGTAGTGTAGCAGGTTGAGCACCACGCTGTGAAGCTGTCCACAGCCTCTGCCGCACGGGTTCGATTCCCGGCCGGCCAGGGAGCAGCCCACATGGCGAGGCAGACCTCTCTTGCCTCGCTTGCCACTCCCCTCAGCAATGTCTTCAATCTGCCTGTTCTGCTCCCCGCTATCTCTGGTTAATTCTCTCACCCTCCTCTGCCTCTGACTGTACCCCAGTTCTTGTATAAATAAATCTTTAAAAAAAACCTGCCAAAACACTGAGTGTTGATGAAGATATGGAAGAACTAGAACTCTCATAAGCTTTGGGTGGGAATGGAAAATGCTACAAACCCTTTAGAAAACAACTTGGTAGTTTCTTAAGAAGGGAGTATAAAGGGGCTTGAGGAGACTTTGAGGGGTGATAGATGAGTTAACTATCTTGATTGTGAGGATGGTTTCATCTTTGTATACACATGTCAAAACTATCAAATTACACACTTTCTATAGGTATGGTTTACCTAACAAAAGCTGTTGAAAACAAAAAGTCTTATTGTAGGAAAGATGACTCAGACAGCCACTGAGACACAGATGAGAAAAGGACATGGAATAACACAAAATGCAACTACTGGATGATGGCCTTTAACCTTAGAGCATTGAGATACACTAGCTCGATTTTAAAGAAGGGGTAACATTATGAAATCTGCATTTTAAAAAATATATATGATAATTATGGTTGCAGCACAGAATAAGGTTTCCAGAGGTAGAATGTCAGGGAAAACAGATCTCAGGATATTTCAGTGTTCCAGGAGGGAAATAATGGTAATCTGACTTCAAGGAAAGGCCTAGGAGAGAGCAGAGTCAACAAAAACTACCATGGGGATTCTCATAGATCTTTGGCTGGAAGTAAACGATACCTTTCATTTCATCTCAATATAAACATATTTCTGAGATGAATAACATGAGAACAGATCTGTGCTCTATAGTGCAGTACTAGACAAAGTGTGCATGTGACACTACAGTACATGTATTAAGAATTTATAATTAAACAATGCTCCTCCCTTTACAATTCATGCAAAGTTGTTCCATTAACAACATACCATTCTCATGTTCAGAGTAAAGCGAGTCACAACCCGTTGAGGCTATTTTGGATGTCTGAGTTATGTCATCAAAGTCATCTGTAGGATTGATTTCCTGTTTGACATACAAATAAAAATATTTCAAAATGTCCGGTGACTATCGGAAAATATGCTAAGTGTACAGAGGTGATAAATATTCACCTTTTTGTAATAGCAAAAACACAGGTACTCCTTAAACTGACTTTTATGAAAAGGATACCTTCAGAGGTTATTATAATTTATAAATTATTTTTAAAGTAAACATTTTTATAATGAAGTAAGACTTTCTATTTTTTCCTTATATCTTTTAAAACGTATTTTTACTACAAAATAATTTTTGTCCCTATTTATTCTTTACTATACCTTCTTCTCATTAGATGTTTTCTTTACAGGCCTATAAAAAGAAAAGATTTATTTTCAGGCATATAGTAAATAGCCAAATACAAAGAATATCAAAACCTATTGTTTTTATACAAAATCTTCTAACCCATATGTTCCTAAAAAGGGATTAAACACCAAGTAAATAGAGTGACATTAAAGACCAAAGATGCACTGTAATATCAACAAATTATTAAATTACTTCAAATTAACAATCAAAAGACAAAAAGGAAAATCAATGCTATTTACATGATTTCATAGGAAAATATTCTCGGGTTTTTTGTGGTGGTCATTTTCAATAAAAAACAAGCTTTCACTGGTACTAAAACCTAACTGAGAAGTATTGCTCAAGTCCTTATATGAAAGGAGACCTTTTTAAATCATCATGGTGGTGTTATGTATGGTAACATACATGTGAAGAGATATGAACCTATCACCTAAAATATAGACAGGGTTGTAAATGAGATGCTACAATAAAAAGGAAAAAAAAATCGCTTATCCTCATCTATTGCATTTCAGGAGTATCTTTCAGATAAAGTTCATTTTCTCTTGCCTCACTAAGTATGCCAGATTATGCTGTTTTATTTTCAGTAAAAGTAATCACTGCTAATATTCCTTTATCAAGACTGGAAGAAATTATTGATTTTACCTTCCAACATCCTGATTGTTTTCATGTCTCCTGCTGTCACCTTGCTCTGGAAATACTACACCAGCTGTCTCATGTGTTACTGTCAGAGGTTCTGTTGGCATATTCATTTCATAGGTGCTTTTCTTTCTCTTTTTTCTAGTCAAGCCAGGAACTCTATTTAAAAAGCCATAAGAAACTTTTTAGAGGAAATTTATTGTAAACATTAAAAAAAAAAAGGAAAAATTCCAAAACTTATCTAACCTACTTCATTTATTGACTCGGAAAGCCATGGTGAAGTAACAACCATAAGCAAGGAAACATAGTCCTTGCTTCACTAACAAAAGTCCCTGACCAAGGAACTGGCTAACCAACAAAACAAGCCCTAGAAATTTGACTACAGAATTGAGGCTAAAAGAGGGGAAGGAGGGGAGGA
This sequence comes from Talpa europaea, assembly GCF_964194135.1. Lineage (NCBI taxonomy): Eukaryota > Metazoa > Chordata > Mammalia > Eulipotyphla > Talpidae > Talpa > Talpa europaea. The sequence goes on along the minus strand of NW_028168024.1, from coordinate 5,783 downwards.
GGTGACAAAGTAACAGGGATGTGAACCCAGCGGTCTAGGATAAAGCACTCTGGGTGCTTTGGCGGTGGGGGTCATGTGGAAACATCCACCTGATGAGGTGGAAACCTGTCCCCTAAAACATACACAGGCTTGTCAACCAATGTTCCTTCAGTGAAGTCACCTAAAGCTGACTGGTCCTCATTGTTACCTCTCAGCAGTATTTGTCTGACAAGTGTAAGATTTTTCTTGTGTTAGCCTATAAGCTACATCATACCGTTTGAGTTCCGGAAGAGTAATCACTGCTAATATTCCTTTACCTATACAGGAAGAAATTATAGACATTGCTTCCATTATTCTGTCTTGATTCATGTCTTCTGCTGTCACCAGTCACTGAATGCAAAGCACCAGACTTCCTGCTTACTTTAGGCACAGATACTGCTGAATTACATGTTTCATTTTTGCTCTTCTTTATTCCATTTTTATGCAAGCCAGGAACATTACTTTTAAAAAAGAAACAAAATAAAGCTAATGTTTTTTTAAAAAAAACACTTATGATGATTTAAAACACAACTTTTGTAAAATAAAAATAAAATGGGAAGGGTTGAAGAGAAACAGGAAAAACAAAAACGGAAGAACAATCAGGATACAAAATGTAAAATACTGGAACAGAAGTCAGCACAGCAATTTTGAAAACTCCTAAATGCTAAATTTAAAACCTAGAGTTCACTGACTCAAAGTTATGACACACAGATGTGGAAATACTAATTAGCCATATACGATGCTTATCAATTTCTTTTTAAATATAACAACATGTAAATGGAAATACTATTAGACAAATACAATATGAATGAGGAAATCCAGGAAATATGCTGGAGCTGGGGTGAAAATGCCTATATGTTGGTTTGACTTCAGGTTCATGATCAAATAAGTCACAATTCATCAGGCTCCCTACCAAGAAAAATTTGGTGTCACCCATGGACAAAACATAATGCCTTTCTGAGAGTTGAGTGCTCCAGTCCCATACACAAGAGATCTCAGAGGGATGGCAGCTTCGTTGCAGTGTGTACAGGCTCATGGACCAGTCTCAGCAGTGGACCAGTAAAAGGTTTAAAAGTGAGGAAACATATGACTGAGCTTAAACCCTACAATGCAGAACATTCATAGAGCAAATACCGCATATTGCAGAGAGCCAAAGGAATCCTAAAGAGCATATAATTGACAAGTAGACTTTCACCAGGGACCCACACAAAATTGTTGAGTCTAAGTAAGAATTAGTATAAAATGTAAAACAAAACACACAGGTTAAACTCCATTCACTCAGTGAGCCTTCAGGGGATAATATTCCAGCCCAGTTTGGGCACTGAAATAATAGCAGAGATCAGACCAAAATCCTACCCTTGAAAATGAAGTAAACAGACAATGAACTCGATGTCAAAACATATATCCTGCTAGAGTATACTATAGCAGAGATAAGGAAATTTGGAGGTTTGTAAGCAGGGAAGGCATAAGAATAAGACTCAAAATGGCCAACCCCTCAGATATTGCTGAGAAAGTAGCTTGTGAAGGAATGAAAGGAGCAATCATAAGGATATCAGAAGATAAATCATACCAGTTAGAATCAACAGCAAGTTCAGGGGTATGTCTTCAGGGTGACAGAATGTTGAAAAGGTCAACGTGGTTGGAGCAGAATGGAAGGGAGAGAATATGGAAATCCTTTTTTTTAAAGATTTATTTATTTATGCATACATTAACTGGGGTGCAGGCCAGAGGTGTCGGGGAGTGGTGAGAGGATTCAGCAGAGATAGAGTGGGGAACAGTCCAGGTAGACTGACTGAAATACACTGCTAAGGGGACCAGAGGGTAGGACAGGAGAGGTCTGCTGTGCCACATGGGTCACCTCCCTGGCCGGCCAGGGATCAAACTCATGCTGCAGAGGCTGTGGATAGCTTTACAGTATTTTGCTCAACCCCTTATGCCACCACGGAGACCCCCTAGAATATGGAAATTCAAGTGACAGTGAGAGACAGAGACTTCAGGGAGACAGAAACTGATCTAAGAGGAAAGAAAGTGTAGGGGTTGCTTTGTATTTGAAGAACATTGGCATGTACTCTGACTGAAGAGGGAGTCAAAACAGAGGAACAGCATAATCTTTGCTATGTCAAAATAGGCCACTGATTTTAAAGAGTAAAAAAGACAGATACTAAGAAACCAAATAAAAGTTTCGGACACTAGTAAAGAGAGCAGATGATTTGGGATTCAACATGTAACAGGATATTGGCTTCAGGATATATTTGGCAGGGAAACCTGACAAGATTGACCATCAGATTCGATGTCAGGAGCAAAAGAAAGAGAAAGATAACAACCAAAGTGACACCCAACACACTGACAGAAAAAGAGATGCCACTAAGGAACTAATACTCTACCAGAGTGAAGACATGAACAGAAGAACTAGTGTGAGAAACAATATCAGTATTTCAATTGGAGAAAAGGGAAACTTGCATAACAACAACCATCCATCAAAAAGAATGATATCCAGCAAGGGATTTGATTTCAGTAATCAAGAAAAAACGATCTGAAGTGGAAATATCATTTTGGAATCATTAATAAATACAAGGAAATAAAAGTCATGTGACAGAGGATCAAGGACTGAATCCTGGGATTTTTATTTTACTCAAAAGGAGGGTGGAGTTGAAGAGCTAGGAAACACAGACTAAGGTAGAAGAAAAGGAAATACATCAGGGACACAGGTAAGTGAGTTCTCCCTCTGAAAATGCCAGACTTGTAATCAAATGAAAGCAATGTTGCAGTAAAGAGATTTCCATTAAGGCAAATTTAGCCTATCAGTCTAAAACAGTATGTGTGGATACAGTGATGTGAAAAATTGGCAGTAATTTTTAAAAAGCAACTATGGAGGAGGGGTGGGTAAGAAATTTACTGAAGCAAATTCAAAGTGAAAATAAGGAGGAGGATGGATGGTGCTCTAGGACTTAGCTAAGTAGTATGACAGTGGAGGATCCTGTTCTCTTCTTGTTTTACTGTAGATTCCAACACCCAATAGTGATTATTCAGGACTTTTTATTACTAATTTTTTTCTTAATTACCTCAATGTGATAACAATTGGTAAATATGGCAGACCAATTCAAAATATTTATAAAATTAAGAAAGCAAGGTTTCTGAAATGTTTCCATTCATGGAAATGAATCTATTCATTGAATCTTTCATACAAAACAAAGTATTTAATGTAAAACAGCTCCTCCACAATATAACTAAACAAAGAAACAAGCAAAATTAAACCAAAACAGCCCCTGGAATTATGGCTGCAGAACTGATGCTACTATATGGTGACAGGAGACAGAGAAAACAGAACAGGGAGGGAGCCCAGATCTACACTAAAGCACTATGAGTGCTGTGATGGTGGGTGTCTTGTGGTAAAGTACATCTTGCGATGTGTGAACCTATCCCACCACACATACAGAGGCTTGAAAAACAATGTTCCCTCAGTGAAATAAGAAAATGTCACTGGACCTCCTCTTTCCACTTTTAGCAGTATTTGTCTGAAAAGGCTGAGCCTTCTCGTACTTTGCCTAGCACACTATACCATGCTGCTTAATTTCCAAACAAACAATCACTGCTAATATTCCTTTAAAATTAGAGGGAGAATTATGGATTTTACCTTCTGGCATTCTCATCTGAGTCATATCTCCTGGCATCTACATTCACTGGAAGTTCAGCACCAGCCTGCTCGCTGACTTGACCCACATAATCTGGTGAAGACCATGGATCAGTTTGGCTTTCCTTTGCTACATTCTTCTGCAAGCTAGGATCCGTCCTTTAAAAAACAAACCATGTAAAAGCTAATGTTTATTAAGAAATCTTCTGATAAAGACTAATAAAACATCTTTTATAAATACCACAACTTAGTCATTGATTAATTTTTGAAATATTTATGAAGAAGTAAAAATGAAAAGCAAGGAAACAAACCCCATGCTGCAAAGTCAGATATGCAATCATGATACTATCTGATAGCTAAGAGCACATATATGGCATGCTGAAAGTGAGCACAACGGAGGCTTTGCAGAGGAGGTAAGAAGACACAGAGGGAAGAAAACCATTCCACATGGAGGTTACAACATGCATACAAAGATAAGGCACATCACAACTATGTGTTCCCAAAAACTTGAAAGTGTAAGATCAAAACACTGAGAGATGAGTGACCCAGAAATTCTGATATATCTTGAAAGCTACACAAGTAGTCTTAGTTCACTGCCAAATATGAGAGAAGCCCTAGCCATGGGCTGAGTGAGGACATGATAGGAATTAAGTTAAGATGTCTGCAGTACCAAAATAAAACTGGGGATTATAAGCATATAGAAGGAAGTAAAAAACATGAGACAGAATATTTTGAGGTATTTAAATTTGTCCAAAGGAAATGGGCTTTGAAAAGAAGTGGGAAAAAGAGTCTGAGGTCAGGGAATAAGAAATGAGTGGGACCATTACTGGTGTAAATTCAAGAGTGAATACAAGGGAAACTCGGGACAGATAGTTCCGTGGCCCTTAAAGAGCTCATGGCATACCATGGTGGGTCACAATTCTTCTTGTTTGACTAGTTTGCAATGCACAACCATGATTACTTAGTATTTCTGTAACAGTTGACTTCTTTTCTAATTACCTGCATGTGACATACAATGATCAGCAAAGTGAAGGGAAATTCAAATATTCATATGATCAATAATGCAAACCTCCCCTGATTGTGTCCTTTATTGAATTTAATCTATGTATTTAATTTATGAATAGATATTGATTAGATATTAAAGTATTGATTGCAATGCATCTCCTCCTCACAGTCACTAACCAAAGAACTAGAAAAGTAAACAAATCAAACACAGGATATAAAACTACAGTTAGGAGTCTACTAGAAGATGAGCAAAAGGGATTGTGCAGAGAACAAAACCAGGACAGGGCCTAAGATATACAGTAAGGCAATACTGGCATGGGTGATGGGTGTCGGGCAATACCATACATCTGATGAGATGGGAACATATCGCCCAAAACATACCCACGATGGGAAAACAATGTTCTCCCTATGAGAGACCAAAACTCATTTGTCCCCATCATTAAACTGTCAGCAGTATTTATCTATAATGGCGAGATAATTTTTGCCTGACAACTGCAATGTGCTGTTTGATTTAAAAAACGCAATCGCAGATAATTTTCCTTGAACCTTCAAGGAAGAGTTAATTTTAACCTGGTGACACTCTCATCTGGTTCATGTCTCCTGCCATCAACATTCACTGGAAATACAACAACAGGCTTCACACCAGCTAGACCCTCAGATACCAATCACGGCAAAGAATCACATTGGCCTTTCTTCTGTTTGTCAGGCACCCTACTTTAAAGTGCAACCGTGTACCTCATGGTTTCAAAGAAATCTACTAATAAAGCATAACAAAACAACTATTACAAAATTCCAACACTTATCCATCTTCACTCATGTATACATTCTTAAAATCATAATGAATTAATAAGCATAAGAAAGGAAAATACTCCCTGCTTCAGAGCCGCTAGTACTATTTGATACAATGTGATAGTTTTTTAGAGTACATTTAGGACATGTTGTAAGTGAGCAGCTGGGAGGCATTACAGAGGTGGAAACAAAAACACAGCAGGTCACCAGGCAAGGATTTTGGGAAAAAAATCACTCCACATGGAGATAACAACAGAAACACTAGGATAGGGCACACCAAATCAATGAAGTTTCCTGAATATTAAAGAGAGAGAACAATACACGGAGATTTGAGTGCACC